>NW_028274913.1:0-158665 GCF_037043125.1 Eumetopias jubatus | reverse complement strand
CAGAGGAATGTTGAAAAAGAAAAGCAAAGCTGGCCGCATCACAATTCCAGACTTGCAGCTCTATTACAAAGCTGTCATCACCAAGACAGTGTGGTATTGGCACAAAAACGGAAACATAGATCAATGGAACAGAATAGAGAATCCAGAAATGGACCCTCAACTCTATGGCCAACTCATCTTTGACAAAGCAGGAAAGAATGTCCAATGGAAAAAAGACAGTCTCTTCAACAAAGGGTGTTTGGAAAATTGGACAGCCACATGCAGAAGAATGAAACTGGACCATTTTCTTACACCACACACAAAAATAGACTCAAAATAGATGAAAGGACTAAATGTGAGATAGGAGTCCATCAAAAATCCTAAAGGAGATCACAGGCAGCAACTTCTTTGACCTCAGCCGCAGCACCTTCTTCCTAGACACATCGCCATAGGGAAGGGAAGCAAGGGCAAAAATGAACTACTGGGACTTCTTCAAGATAAAAAGCTTTTGCACAGCAAAAGAAACGGTCAACATAACCAAAAGACAACCGACAGAATGGGAGAAGATATTTGCAAATGACATATCAGATAAAGGGCTAATATCCAAAATCTATAAAGAACTTCTTAAACTCAACACCCAAAGAACAAATGATCCAATCAAGAAATGGGCAGAAGACATGAACAGACATTTTTCCAAAGAAGACATCCAAATGCCCAACAGACACATGAAAAAGTGCTCAACATTGCTCAGCATCAGGGAAATCCAAAGCAAAACCTCCATGAGATATCACCTCACACCAGTCAGAATGGCTAAAATTAACAAGTCAGGAAACGACAGATGCTGGCGGGGATGCGGAGAAAGGGGAACCCTCCTACACCGTTGGTGGGAATGCAAGCTGGTGCAAGCACTCTGGAAAACAGTACGGAGGTTCTTCAAAAAGTTGAAAATAGAGCTACCCTATGATCCAGTAATTGCACTCCCGGGTATTTACCCCAAAGATACAAATGTAGGGATCTGAAGGGGTACATGCACCCCGATGTTTATAGCAGCAATGTCCACAATAGCCAAATTGTGGAAAGAGCCAAGATGTCCATCAACAGATGAATGGATAAAGAAGAGGTGGTATATATATACAATGGAATACCAGCAAAGGGAATGAGATCTTGCCATTTGCAATGACGTGGATAGAACTGGAGGGTGTTATGTTGAAAGAAATAAGTCAATCAGAGAAACACATGTATCATATGACCTCACTGATATGAGGAATTCGTAATCTCAGGAAACAAAACTGAAGGTTGCTGGAGTGGTGGGGGTGGGAGGGATGGGGTGGCTGGGTGATAGACATTGGGGAGGGTATGTGCTATGGTGAGCACTGTGAATTGTGCAAGACTGTTGAATCACAGACCTGTACCTCTGAAACAAATAATAAAATATATGTGAAAAAAAAAAGAAGAAGAAGATAGCAGGAGGGGAAGAATGAGGGGGGGAATCGGAGGGGGAGACGAACCATGAGAGACGATGGACTCTGAAAAACAGGGTTCTAGAGGGGAGGGCGGTGGGGGGATGGGTCAGCCTGGTGATGGGTATTAAAGAGGGCGCGTTCTGCGTGGAGCACTGGGTGTTATGCACAAACAATGAATCATGGAACACTACATCAAAAACTAATGGTGTAATGTATGGTGATTAACATAACAATAATAAAATAAATAAAAATAATTAAAAAGAAAATTAAATAAATAAATGCCAGGCATAAAAGAAATAAAAATAAAAATGATCAAAAGAGACAAAGAAGGTTATTATATAATGATAAAGGGCTCAATCCAAATGGGTGAGGGGGTCAGAAGAAATAACAATTGTAAATATTTATGCACCCAACGTTGGAGCACCTAAATACATAAAGCAAACACTAACAAAACTAAAGGGAGAAATAAGCAGCAATATGATATTGATTGGGGACTTCAATAACCCACTCTCAAAAATGGACAGATCAGACAAATGGTAAGGAAACAGCATGTTTGAACAACACTACAGACCAAACGGACCTAACACAGATACATAGAGCATTCCATCCAACAGCAGCAGAACACACGCTCTTCTCAAGGGCCCATGGAACATTTCTAGGGTAGATCCTATGTTAGGCCACAAAACAAATCTTAGCGAACTCAAGAAGTTGAAATCATACCAAAAGAAATAGTCACATGGCCAACAGGTCCATGAAAAGGTGCTCCACATCACTCATCATCAGAGAAATGCACATCAAAACCATGATGAAATGTCACCTCACACCTGTTGAGAGGCTAGTGTCAGAAAGACAAGAGATAACAAGTGTTGGTGAGCAAGTGGAGAAAAGGGACCGTTTATGCACCTTTGGGAGGGAAGGCAAACTGGTGCAGCCGCTGTGGAAGACAGTAGGGAGACTCCTCCAAAGTTAAAAATAGAACTGCCCCGGGGCGCCTGGGTGACTCCGTTGGTTAAGCATCTGACTTTTGGTTTGGGTTCAGGTCATGATCTCAGGGTGGTGAGACTGAGCCCCCACACCGGGCTCTGTGCTCAGCAGGGATCCTCCTTGGGATTCTCTCTCCCTCTGCCCCTCCCCTGCTCACATTCTCTCTCTCTCTCTCTCTCAATTAAATAAATAAAATCTTTTTGTTTAAAGATATTATTTATTTTTTGACAGAGAGAGACACAGTGAGAGAGGGAACACAAGCAGGGGGAGTGGGAGGGAGAGAACAGGCTTCCCGCGGAGCAGGGAGCCCGATGCGGGGCTCGATCCCAGGACCCTGGGACCATGACATGAGCCAAAGGCAGATGCTTAATGACTGAGCCACGCAGGCGCCCCTAAATAAATAAAATCTTTTAAAAAATAGAACTACCCTATGATCCAACAATCCTACTTCTGGAGGCATAGAAAGAGATAGATGGTAGAGACAGGGCAGAAAACTAGATCAGTATCTTGAAGAGATACCTGCACTCCCACGTTCACTGCAGATTACTTCCAGTAGCCGAGACATAGAAACAACCTAAGTGTCCATCAACAGATGCCTAGATAAACAAAGCGTGAGATATATATTTCTCGGCCATAAAAAAGAAAGAAACCCTGCCATTGCAGCAACATGGTTAAAACCTGAGGCCATCAATGCTACGTGAGACAGTCAGAGAGAGACAGGTGAATACAGTACGATCTCGCTTACATGTGGAATCTAAGAAAACCTGAATCCATAGCAACAGAGAACAGGTAAGTGGTTAACCAGAGGCAAGACATGCAGCACTGGGGACATGGGTGAGGGGGTCAGATGTACAAACTTCCAGATGGAAGATAAATAAGCTCTGGGAATGAGACGCGGCATGGTGACACTCGTTGACGTACCGTGTATACAACCATCAGATCATTACCTTGTACACCGTACACTTGTACGATGTTTGTGTCAATTTATGCCAACAAAACTAGGGAGAACGAGGGGGAAAAAGAAAGAACAACATCAGTGGTGGGATGTAGGTGGTGGGCATACACACGCTCACCGTACAAGGCTGGCAACTTCGCGGCACAGTGGAAAACTTTCGTGATAAAATGTTACTTGTAATGGTGCCGCGTAGGCAGCTCTACCAAACAGCCCAAGCAGGGAACGAAGCCTCTGGAATAAGAGCGGGCAGCCATTCAAAAGAACGAGGAAGGTCCACAGGCGTCAGTGTGCAAAGGTGTCCAAGACACTGTGCGTGAAGACGCAGATGCGGTACATAAAATACAAGCCAGTTTTCAAACCAAACAAGCCCACCCCGAAGCCGTCAATGCAGCCTGGAGGTTTCAGATCCAGCTCTGCCACATGCTGAACCCGCCGTGGCTACTAGGAAAGGAAGCCTCAGGCGGCGTCTCTGGGAATGGGTCAGGGCAACGGAGCACCTGCCTCGGGGCTGCTGGCCCGGCGGCTGGCCCCTGTCAGTGGTCAGTGGAGGCTGCATGGCTCTCAAAGGCCCACACACTGACCTCTGGAGCAGGTGACTCTGGGGTGTGGGGCTGCTATTTTGAGCGGGCGTGTACCTAGTGGCCCCCTGCAATTCCCACCAAGTTCACCTGCACACCAAGCCACCCATGCCTCCCCACCACCCCGAGAGCACCTCATTCCAGAAAAGAGCGACACCTAGTGACAGGTGCCCCCCTCCCGGCACCGCAGGTGGGCTTCCTGGTTTCCCCTGGGCCAGTGCCCCTCTTCAGCATAGCTGCCCAGACCTTACTTACTTTTTGATGGCAAACACGGTCAGCCCGATGGTGGCGTTTTGGAACTGCGCGTCCAGAATTGTAGAGTCAAAGACTCCGTCCCAGATGATGGGAGCAAACCAGGGGGTCATGACCAGTACGTCGGCCCTCCTGGGGAAAACGAGGCACACTGTGTTAGAGCAGGGCATGGACACGTGGGCCACGGAAGGGAAGCATTTGTGCAAAGGCTCACAATCTGGGAGCAGCAGAGTGAGAAGCAGACAGGATTCCAGACTCCCATCCAGTGCTCTCTGCTCCATCAGCTCAGCACCTGAGCCCTGACATTCCCATTCCCTCACTGCCCTCACTGGGAGTGTCTGCTATGCACCAGCCGGGTGCTGGGTCCCACGCACACTCCTTCTAGGAGGCCACCAGCCCTGTTTCCCGGGAGGAGCTCTAGCTCAGTGATGCAAGAACTAAGCCCCTTTCCCAGCAAACAGGATATTTTACATTTGGGAGGATATTTTAAATCTGGGGGGACTAAGTGCTTCAAATCCAGTGTGTTTCCCACTGACAGCACTTCTTACTCCAGAGTGGTCACGTGTCGAGTGCTCGTGGCCTCCCGTGGCTGGTGGCTCTAGAACTTCAAGGAGATGCGGGTACTGGTTTCAGAAACGACAGCGTGCACTTCCAGCTCTCCTGGCAGGGAGGTGCCATGGCCTGGGCTGGATCCCGACCTGTCCCTCCCAGCTGCGGGGCCTCAGGCAAGTACGTCCACTTCTCTGAGCTCAGTTTTCCTTCTTGTACAACGAGGGCTAATCAGAGAGGCCTCTGGGTGACATTGCTGTCTGAGGCCAGATGGGCTGCCACTGGGTCTTGGGCAGACCAAGCAGGAGGCGGGGGCGCTGGCTCCGGAGGCCTGACTGTGGGGAGCGGCTCGGAACCGCAGTTCCTGTGACATCAGCAGCCGCGGAAAGACCTCGGGGCCAAGCCAGCCCAGACTGCTGTCCTCCGTCCCCATGAAGAAATGAGAGGCTTCTGTGCCTTCTGTGGACATCTGTGGGCCCCAGGACCAAGAGTGAGAGGCGCCCTCCGTGGTGCCAGACCCATTAAAAATGAGCCCGGTCACGGCAAGATGGTGAAAGAAGGAAGAGAAAAGGCACGGAAAGGTTACAGCCCTGGACAGGAGCGAGAGAAAGCCTAGGCCTCGGGGACAGGGAGCCACCATGGGCCGCGGCAGGGACTTGCGCACTCACGTGGGCTTGAGGACCTGGGCCTTGGCGTAAACCATCCTGCGGAGGAGATGTGCGTCAGGGAGAAGTGACTGGAGACTTCTCAGAGCCCCTTAGTCTGTGCCCAGAGCTGCAAGGTGCTGTCCTCCCAACCGGCTGACGACTCTGCCGGGAGCCCGCCCCGAGCCGCAGGGCGCCCGCCTGCCCTCCTCCTGCCCACCTCCCTCCCTCCCTCCCCCCTTCCTTCCTGCCTGCCTGCCTCCCTCCCTTCCCCCTTCCTTCCTCCATCCATCACTGTTCACTCACAGAGGTCCATGGAGCGTGCCCACCCAGCCCCGAGGATGCTGCAAGCTTCCCAGTGATAAACTGATGAGGCTAAAGCCCAAGCAAAGGAAAGGGGGTCACCCTTCATGGTCTGTGAGAACTGCTGAGGTTCTAGACACCCCACATCTCCTTCTTCCTCCCTGTGCACTCTAAGTCCTCACGGGAGTCTACCTCGTTGTGACTAAGGTCCCATCCCGTGTCCTGCTTTTATTTGGGCGGGGGGGGGGGGATGAGGGTTGGCCCACCCCCCATCCAGCCCCTACACTGTGCCAGGATGTACTTCACTGCCCACCCCCACCCCGCCTCCTTTGTCCCCCACACCCTCCCTAGCCACATCGTCCAGTTTTCCACTGAGCTGAGGGTTGAGGAGGCGGGACTGAGCCCACCACGGGTCCCACACCTGAGCTGGGGCAGCCACAAAGGCTGGGGTCAAGTGGAAAACGCCTGTGACTCCCACCATCAAACATCTCCCCCTGTTCTTCTTTGACCCTCATTACCCTCCTCTCCCTGGACCCCTTGTTCTTCCCTCCCTGTGAACCAGCCTTGGGAGGGGCAGAGGGTTGCAGAAGGGGAGGGGAGAGGCACAAGTTCACTTGCTTGGAAAGAGGCACAGAAACAGCCCAAAGAGGTGTCCCCCATACCTGGGTACCTCAGGTACTCTGCAGGTGTCCAGGTGGCAGTTGCTTCCACTGAGGGAGGGAAACAAAGTGCTCAGAGCCCGGGGCTGGGTCCTGGGAGAAACACTGCCCTGCCAGACAGGCAGGGCTCCTCCAGGGCCACCCACGCACAGCCCCTGCGGAGGAAAGCTCCTCGTGTGATTCAAAGCTTGGGCCGTGTGGCCAGGTGAGTAGAGCAGGGGTCCGACAAAGGACAGAGAAACCTGGACACACTGGCCGTGTCTGGGAACTTGGGGCACAGCTCCACCTAAGGGGCATTTCACACCGGCGGGTGACAGCATCCTGGGGAGAGCCCCTCTCTGCAGGGAGGAGGCGCGGAGACCAGAGGGCAGGAGCCAGGGCCACCCAGGTGGGCCCTGGAATCCCAAGGGAGCTCTGGCAACATCCCACCCCCCTGCCCGCGCCCTCCCATCCGGGGGAGCCCAGGTCCGCGCCCCTTACCTGAACTGCTTCGTCTCAAGCATCTGCTGTGGGACCACGCAGCGGTCATCCTGGCTGCGGAGAGGAAAGGTTCCATCTGAGTCACTTCATGAAAAGTAGCGATTGCTAACAAAGTGCCGGGTCCTCAAGAGGGGGCGCCCCAGGCAAAGGTGAGCCCCCTATCCCTGCTGACCCCAAGCAGTCCCGGGGAAGGGAGGAGCGGAGGTAGGCTCCCGGAGGAAGCGTGGTGGGGTCGTCCTCCATCCTGACGGCCAGGAAGGCCAGGCTTGGTGAGTGGAGAGCCAGGAGTGAAAGCCACGACCTCAATGGCAGGCTGTCCCTTTGGCGCTGCGGGGGGTGGGGTGGGATGTCACAGCTGCTGGAGAGAGTTAGTCATGCCGGCACGGCCCCACGACCCACCCGTCCGTCCAACCAGCTGGACGGCCGGAGGAGAGCTGGGGCCAGGATCTGGCTCCCAGGCCGAGCCCCGCCGCACTGGTTGGGCGATCTCAACTCACCTCTCTGTGGGCCGGCCAGAGAGGCCTGGCCCTGGAGGAAATGAGCTCTGAGTGGACAACCGCGCCTCCCCCTGCCTGGGCCCTCCTGGGATCAGAGAGCACCCCATCCCCGGTCGGCCCCACTGAAGCAGCTGAAGGGGACCCGGAACCAGTGCCACACGCCATCCCTCCCTGAGGCCCGGCCTTGCCGTGCAGCCTGCTGGGCAGTGCGCTACCTCTGCGAACGTGTCCTCTCCAACAGAGGTCACAGCTCTGCCTTGTCCTTGGCAAGGTTTGAGAAAGCACAGTAGAGGGAGGAGCTTGGAGTCACCCTAGGAATTGAGTATCTCTTTGGCTATAATTATCTCCACTTCAATACATACGTCTATTTCTACTTCCGTTCTGGAGCTTTCTAGAAGGAACCACCCTGACTCCAAAGACTCCGCCATTACCTTTGAGACTGTCTTCTCTGCCCCCATCCGGGAATCAGGCTGAAAACATTGCTGGGCAACAAACAAGAGTGTGAAGTTGAGTCTTCGCTGGGCAGGAGGACAGACAGGCTGCGACTTTAACACACATATTCTGACGCTTTTGGTCTCTGGCTCCTGAGAACACAGATGCGGGGCCCAAGCAGAGCCCTGCTGGCCCCCTCCCCACCCCGGCCAGGCAACCGGACCATTGTAACACAATCTCATCACCATAGTAACCAATAGCATGGATGGGGACCCCGGCATCAGATTCACCTAGAGGCGATTCCAGACCCCCTGCACAGCCCTGAGCAGTGAGCAGGGGTGTGTGTAGAAATCTCTCTTCCTAACAAGCTCCCTGGGGGTTCTGCGGACACTCTGAAGTCCAGAGCCCTGCCTCCTTCCTGTTTTCTAACAACACTGTCACATAGAGAACAGAAGCCGAAGGGCAGGTCACAAGCTCCGTGGCTCGCTTGCTGAGCGTCAGAGCTGGAGGAAACCACAGTCTTATCTGTGGCTCGACCGCTCGCTCAGTGAATACTGGGGACACGGTGGGGGGGTGTGATGTAACGCTGAGTAGCTCTCCTGCCCTCCCCTCCCCTGCCCTGACTTCCCCCATCCAAGCACTGCTGGTCCCAGAATAAGCACGCCCTCCTCCAGGAAGCGTCTGTGTGTCCCTGTGAAGTGGTCTCTCCCTGCAGCGTGGGTGGGATTTGGGTTAGCGTGTGAGCGTCTAACCTCAGGCCCTCCACATTGCCACCTTCGGGGCAGGGACAGTGCCTGAATCGGCTCGGGGTCCCAGGCACCCAGGCTGGAGCCTCACAGGTGTGTAGGGAGTGAACGCATGAGCAAGACAGGGGTGAGGGCATGAATGCAGCTGAGCTGATGATGCCAGCACAGGGCGACCCACGGGGAGAACACGGGAGCTACATCCCCCACGACCTCGTCCACCTCCTCATGACCTCATCAGCTCTCAGACTGCAGCAACCCACGTGTGCGGATACCTCACATTCTCTCTTTCCACGCAGACCGCTCCCTGGAGGTCCGCAGGCTCCTCAAGCTCAAATCGTCCAGACGGACTTCACGTCATGCCCCCTCCCTGACTTCACCCCCTGTATGTACCACCTCTCCTGGTGACACCACTCTCCAGCAGACGCTGGTGAGGATGGAGGGGCCCCGATGGCCACAGACCAGAGAGAAGTGGTGTCGACAGCCCTAGGAGCCTTGCGGCAGAACCCTGGGGAGCCAAAACCGCGACGTGGCTAAGGCTGGGGCTCCGTCGGTGGGGGACGTTTTCCTTTTTCCAAATTAGAAGGTAATTTTGCCCATTGAAGAATTCTGTCCTAGGACTTATCCTAGTTTGTGTGAATTAGAAAAAAAAAAAAGGCAGCAAGAGATTTTTAAATCGCTCTTTGCACATTGAGGTCATATTTTAAAATCTAAATGTTCATTTGAAGAAAGAGCTCTTATTGTGAGCTTTTGAAAAGTGCCAGAGGTGCTCATATAGCTCATCCTTACTCACATCAGGATGGGGTTTTTAAGTTACACTCAAACAGAACATGTAAAAATTCTACATCCACAAATATTTTATGAAAGGAACACATGAGGAGGCAAAGTCCAAAGGGAAACAATCTGCTCTAAAAGAAAATTTTCCAAGAAGAAAATAATCAGATGAATCTTTTGAGTTCTAAACATTTATCCGTCTAAAACAATTAAAAAGACAATCCAAGATATGTCAAAATGAGGGGAAAAGAAGATAAAATGAAATGTAAACACAGAACAATGCAGAGGCACAGGGTGCTGGGTGAGTAAGTCAAAAGAACCATGGCATCGAGATTGAGAATAGAGGTCAGACCCCGACCCCTGACCCCTGACCCCCGGACCCCAACCTCCAACACCAGACCCGTCACGCCCAACCCCAGAGCCGTTGGGCTGCCACTCTGGGCACCTGAGTGTAACAGACGGTCAGGCCAGACGGGGTGAGGGGTTTCAGACTGGGTCACAGAGGAAAACTGCAGGGCACGGTGACAGGTGGCTCCAAATACTCGAAGGCATGACAGGGAAGGTGCCACAGGGTCTCGGTGCTCCCTGAGGTCCTTATGATACAAGGAAGGATACTTTCATGCAAAGTGAGGACACGTTCTCAGAATCAGACTTTGGGACGGGCTGTGTTCAGAGAACGGCGTTCTCCTGCCACACAAAGTTCAGGTGGACCCGGGCTCACCTACCGGACAGGCCGTGGAGCCAGCTCAGCCCCGTGGCCCGCAGCACGACACAGGAAAGCTCTGGAGTGGGGCTGGGCCCCAGGAGGCCAGCACGGCAGCTCGGGAGGTGCCTCTGCGGGTCGGCAGCCCCCACGTAGTGGGCAGAGACCACCTGCAATGTCACGCCCCGCCCCAGGCCCGTCTCTGCTCCCTAGGTAAGGGGCTGCACTTGTTGCTTAGAACAGACTTGCTCTATGAAGCCCCGGCAAGTCTCCAACTCTGGGAGGTCAAGGCGGGTCTTCCTCCCAGGAGATCCAGGAAACCCTGTATCCACTCACGTGACAGCCTATCCCCTGCCTACTCCCCCTACCAGACCCGACACTGCTCAGGACAGGGGGCTGTCCCATTGACAGTGACATATCCATGCCCCCCACATCCCCCCGGAGGACCAGGCTCAGTAAACACCTGCCTAGGTCAATGTGTTGATGTGTCCAACAGCACAAGAGCATCATTTTCCAAATTATGCACTGGCTGGACTGTCAGCCCTGAGATGAGAGGCTAGCCCAGATGGACTCTCCCTCAGGGGCCTGGGAAGTGGGTTTGGAAGGGTCTCCATCTTGGCCTGGCCACTTCCTACCTTGGAACCTGGGTGTCACCCGAACCTCTGGAGCCTCAGTTTCTCAGGTGTAAAATGGGGATAGTAATGCATATCTTATAGGTTGTCCAGAGAAGATACGAGAATGTCCATCAGCATTTTGCTCAGTGCCTAGCACAGAATAAAAATCCAAAAAATGGAATCTCCTTCTAACAAATTTCTTTTTTTTTTTTTTAGAAAGACAGAGTGTGAGTGGTGTGGGGTGGGGCAGAGGGAGAGGGAGAGAGAATCTCAAGCAGACTCCCCACTGAGCGTGGGTCCCGAATGAGGCTCGATCTCATGACCCTGAGATCACGACCCTGAGCCGAAACCAAGAGTCAGACCCTTAACCGATGGTGCCGCTCAAGCGCCCCACTAACAAATTTCTTTACAAAAGTCATCAGTGAAAACGTGTATAGCTCTAAAACTTAACCACTAACCGCAAATGCCTTCTTGTGGTCTGAACTATATATTCAAACAGTCAGCATCCACCACAAAGTGGAGGCTAGGGACAATTTCACCTTGTGGGGTAAGACCTGCTGAATTGAAAAAGTATCCACTCAATTCTACTTTTTTAAGGGGATGAAATTTTACTAAATTTGTTTTAAAACATTACTGTTTCTTTTAAACTAATGAAATGCGGTTAAAAAAGAAAAAAAAAAGATGTTATCTGTCAAATACGCCATAATAAATCCCACCCTGCCATTGGGACCCCAGGACCACCCCCCACTTACCTGAAGAAGCCCAGGAGAGCGGCAAAGAGCAGGGACCCGCACAGCCAGAAGTTGGCACTCTGTCCCCAGAAGCCTGTGGAGAGGAAGCCTCAGTTATTCAGGGCTGGGTTACCTAAATCACCTTGCTGCGGCCAAAATTGGGCCCTGGCCAGGGATGGGCTCACCCCGGTTCCAGTGGAAGCCCTCTCCTCTTTAGTACTCACAGGGGAGGTGGGTTAACCTCTCCTGCAGGCATTGAGCCTCGCCCTGCAGCCCCCGGGCACCTGCCCTGGTGCCCCTCCTTGTTGGTACGCCCCCAGGGAACGGATCCACTCTTACTTTTTTATTTTAAAGGTTTGATTTTATTTATTTGAGAGAGAGTGAATGAGCAAGCGCACACAAGCAGGGAGGAGGGGCAGAGGGTGAAGCCGACTCCCCGCTGAGCAGGGAGCACAACGCCAGGCTTGATCCCGGGACCCAGGGATCATGACCTGAGCTGAAGGCAGATGCTCAACTGACAGCCCCCTAGGCGGCCCTGGGCCCGCTCTTTACACTCCAAAGGGTGGGGGCAAGGGGGAGGGCAGCGGTAATGCGACTGGCACAGTATGGATGGCAGGACACGTGAGGGCTGGCACAGACAAGGCTGAGCAAACCCAGCTCCACTGAGGGGGTCCCAGACCCCACAGGCCTCTCCCAGCCCTAACGCGGTGGGAGCTCTTGCCAGAGCCACACACGATACTCCACGGCCAGACAGCCCTCTGCAGGCACAGCACTCCAGGAAAGGTGCACCTTGGCAGGAAGCCGTATTGCTTGTGTTAGTTAACTCTTAGCTGAAGGTGGTGGGTGTAGCCAGACCCAGCCATGACCAGAGCAGGGCACAAAGCAGAGGGATGCAGCCCGGCGCCGTGTCTGTGCATCATTCATGCTTGTCTCCTGACCTTCCCTCCCCAGGGCCCCCCCAGTTCTCCCCGCTCCCTGCAGAGAACAGCTTCAAACGCCAGCCCCAGGCCCTCCATCCCTCCTCCCATTCTCTCGTCACCCTCCCTAACCAGCCTGGCACGCCAACCACCCACTGGGACTCCTCTATCACTGGCTGGTTCCGGGACCCCACAGTCCTAACCCCGTGCTCTCTCCTCTGCCCTTGGCCAACTTGACTCCTCGACGCCATTGAACTCTGCTCCCTCTGGTCTACCCACTGGCCACAGCTGCCCGGCCACCTCTGCACCTCCTCCCCCAGGAGCTCGAACGATGGAGGCTCCAGGCTTGGGCCCAGGCTTCCTTCTGTCCCCACTGTGCATCAGACCATTAACTCTCACATTTCTGCTGCTGTCCCGCCATTCCCCAGCCGTTACCTGTCTGTGGACCTCGGACTTGGAGACCTACCCCCTCAAGGGCCCTCCCCACGGAAGGCACAGCAGCCCTTTCATGGCCAAGCAGGACTGTGGGTCCCCGTCACCCATGCTCCCTGTGGGGCTCTCTTCCCATCTCAGGGCCAGGCACCAGAACCCACTGAAAGCTCACAGGCATCTTTCCACCTTCCTTTCCTTCCCACCCCAAACTCAAGCCACCAGCACACCGTGTCAGCCGCACCTTCAAAGTGCGGGTGCAGCTGGGGTGCAGCAGCTAGGGGAGAAAGTAAGGCGATTCCTCAAAAATTACACAGAATTACCCTATGATCCGGCAATTCCACTGCTGGGGCTCTGCACGTTCACTGCAGCATTATTCACAGCACATTCAGCGTCTGTGACACTGAACTGACAACAACGAATGAAGGAGTCAAGGAAAGGAGGTCCGTCCCCACCACGGAACATCTCGCAGCCTCAGAAAGGAAGGAAATCTTGTCCCAGGCTCCAACAGGAGTGGGCTTCAGGGACATTAAGCTGAGTGAAACAAGGCAGTCCCCGAGGGACAAACCCTACAGGATTCCACTTACCTGAGGGACTTGGACACAGAAAGTGGATGGTGGGCGCCATGGGCTGGGGTTGGGTGGGGTGGTCAGTGTTTAACGGGGACAGAGTTTCAGTTTGGGAAGATGGAAGAGTCTGTGGATTATGCTTGCACAACAGAATGAATCTGCTTGATGCTGCTCAACTGTGCACTTAAAACTGGTTAAAATGGTCAACTCCTTCTTATGTATATTTTACCATAATAACGAATTTTTAGAAAGGGCAGGCAGGCAAATGGGATTGGTCTGGAGGCTCTTCCTGCCCCTGAACTAGCTGATGGGGCATTGGCTGAAGGTGGCCCCTATCCAGCAAGGCAGCTTCCTGACACGGGGAGCCCCCTGTTCTCATCTCTCTCAGGCCGGGGGGGTCGGGGGAGGGCTGGCGTCTGCAGTCGGCCTGCCCCCGACCTACCCTGCGGGATGCCAGAGTCAGGCTATCGGGTACCAACCGGATCACTCCACTCTTTCTGTAGCAAGTTTCCCCCAGTAGCCTGCGTGGTCCCCGCCCTGCCCGGGGCCCTGGTGCCGTGGGCTCTGACACTTCTCTTGTCGCCCTCTCTAGACGGTGCCGGCACGCAGTCGGAGCTCGCCAGGCCGCTGTGGATGGCATACTTCCAGCCCACACCCTGTACAGCACAAGCTGCCCAAGGCTCAGGGCCGGGGGCGGGCGGGGTCCTGGCACTTCCCAGTTGACTTTCGGAGTCCCCCGTTCTGACACAGAGCAGGCTGGCCCAGGTGAAGCTGAAGGTCCCATCAGCTCACTGGTCGTGTTGGCCGTGTGCAGGGAGCTCTCTTGTGATCCCGGATGCAAAGCACGAATGTCACGCGCGTCTGGGCAGGAAAGGAGGAAACACCGAGGCGGCTGGCCCGGTGGGGCTAGTGGGCCAGACACAGAGAACACAAGAAGGAGAGGCAGGAGGCGCGCAGCAGGTGGGCAAGATCAAGGGAAGGGAGCAGCCAAGCACAGCAGCAGGAAAGTACCTTGTGTCCAAGGACCTGGGGTTTGGCAGAACAGAGGCCATCCCCAGTCGGACTGGAAGCTGGAACACCAAGCCCCAGGGGGTGGTGGCAGTGCTAAACCCAGGGCAGGTCTGAGCAAACTGGCATGAATCGGACACCCTCCCAGATCCCCGACTTTCAGACCAGAGTTGTCCCTGCCTGTGGGACACTCACAGACAGGTATCCCTGGCAGGCTGGGTGGCCTAGTGGACCCCACCAGGTCATGATCGTCCCCAGAGCTGTGGTCCACACCTTCCAGGGAACCAGGAAACCCTGGGATTCTGCCCAGGCGCTCGTGCCTTCTGGGCCATGGGGTTTGGCTGGCTCTAGGAGTTGCCCTGCCCACCACCCACCGCCCACACCATGTCTCTGCTTTGGTCATGAAGAGCAGACACACTTTAGAACGAGGACAAAAATTAACAGTGACGGCCCAGGGCATCCCCCCCAGCCAGTCTGGGACAGGGTTTCCTTAAGGGACCCTGCTCCATGCCCAGCCCAAGACAGGCCATGTCTGCCTGCCTCCTATCAACAAAAGAATTTCAGTGACTAGACGTAAGGAAAAGCAGCGGCTGTTGTCTTTGGTTGTCTCCCCCGGGAAGACGTGTGCCCTCCTGCCCAGGCTGGGCCCTGACTCCGCAGGCGGCTGAAGAAGCCCCGTCCCTCTCTGCGCCTCCTCCCAGGATCTGGCAGGCCCCCACCCAGCCAGGCCCTGCCCCAGGAGGCAGGAGGGAACGGAGGGAGGACTCCAGGGCTCTGTCCCGGTCTCCCTGGACCGTCCCGGTGTCTCTCCAAGTCCACTTTCTCCTGCTGTCAGGGGAGAGGGCTGAGCAGAGCATGGAAGCCTTCCCAGAGGCCCCCAGGATGCCATCTTTCTCCTCTGGTCGAAGAAGGGCTGACCCCAGGTCACAACCCCAGCTGTGGGGCACCCCTGGGAGATCTGGACCCACCCAGCCCACTTCATGTACACTAAGGTGGGGTTTGGACTGCTATTCTGGAAGGTTCCCTGAGACCACACTGTGTTCCACGCCCCTGCACAGGGCCACGGAGGAGAGGGTGAATGAAGAGTGCCAGGTCCTGGGCGTTCCTAGATGCGCACGAAGGTCAGATCCTTGCCCTCCTGGTCACTGAGGAGAGGCAGCTGGGCACAGCGTGGCCCCGGGCAGGAGCTCTGAGCAGGTGGACCTGCTGCTCTCCGTGCTTCCCTGCGCGTCCCCTGAGAGGGCGCACTACGGTTCCCGTGGGGCGGGGGCTCCAGATGCCCAGCACTCCGCCAGGGTTGCCCATCTACAGCCGCAGGGGCTGGGCCCGGGGCCTGCCGGTCCCACTGACAAGACCCTGAGTTGTTGAGCTGGTTTGTGTCCACGGAGCAACAGAGATGGCCAGGGAGGGAGGGGGGCCAGGCAGGGAGGGGGGCCAGGCAGGGAGAGAGGGCCAAGGGCCAGACAGAAGGCTCCATCTCTCAGCCAGAGCGGCAGAGACCACCCTCTGGGGAAAGTGCAGCAGACCGCACCATCCTGGCCAGGTTGGGAGGAGAGGGGTCGGGGCGGGAAGGGGCCTTCCTCCTGGCTCTCCATTCCCCTCGCCTCCACTCTCCCTCCTTCCCTCCCCTCTGCCCTTAGATGTCAGCCTCACAGGGTGACCTTGGGCCAGCTCCAGGCGGTATTACTGCCCTCGGGGAGCCAGCCTGCGCCCACAGGAGACTCCTGTCCCCTCAGGCTACTTCCTCCTTCCCTTTCCCTCTCTCCCTGCTTCTGTCCCCACATCCCCACCCCCAGCAGGTGCCCCACGTCCCCCACTCCAAGCCCTGGCGATGTCGGAGATCTAAGCAGAATTCTGGAAGGGACTCTGAGCCCCCTCTGTCACAGGCAGACTTCACTGCAGGAGGAAGGCCCCTCCTCGACCGCCTTCTCCACCCCTAGGGCTCAGACAAGTAAAGAAAAGAGAGCCCAGGAGAGGGGATGGGGACAGGAAGCCTGGGCAGGAGGCCTAGGGAGGAGGGCTGGGCAGGACGGCTGGGCAAGAGAACTGAGCAGGGGGCTTTGCATGTCAAATCAAGACATTTCCCCCAAGGGTCTGCCCCACCCCACCCCCAGCTAACACCGCTCAGGCCACATTCTGTGGTACTTCCCTGGGTACCACCATCGACCCCGCCCAAGACCACACCCACTCCCACCCACAGAGGCAAACATAGCCCCCAGACCCTCCCTGCTCCCACTACACCCAGCTGTCCCCACCAAGGCCAGTTCTGGACTTCCGGCTCTACGTAGCTGGGAAGCCCCGACCAGACGGCCAGAGGCCCCTGGAGATAACCATCGCCCCATCCTGGAGCCCCAGCCTGGAGTTCCTCCCCATTCATCTCCCCACTCACCTCTGGGGTCCATGGCTCCTTCAAGGACCCACGGGCACGTGCCCTGGAGGCAGAGGCTCAGATAGGAGGTGGAGGGCTTCCTGGCAGAAGCTAAGCACAGCGTAGCCCTTAGGCTCAGAGCCAGACCAGCCCGAGGAACAAAGTCCCGGCTCCTGCCTGGGCCCAACCCCACCTGTCCCTTCTGGGTGGGAGGAACCTCAGCAGCTTTCCAGTTTGCCCAGATCTGGCAGGGAGAGGCAGCTAGGTCAGTCCCATGACAAAAACCAGACTTTTCAGCCAGATGCCCGAGGCAGGCTGCCCTGCTGGAACAGGGGCAGTAACATCCCCTACCTCAGATCATGGAAGGACCCATTTGGTGGCTTCCCCTGCTCTCAGGGCCCAGCCTGCCTGCATTACAGCCTCCGAGCCCTGGGAGATTTGGCCCCTGCTCACCTCTCCAGCTTAGGCTGGTCCCCGCCCCACTCCCACTCCCCTCCCCGACCTCTCCACCTTTCCTCACTTGTGTCTCCAGCCCGGCGAGCTGCTTTCCTCACCTGGCACTTCGTCTACCCAACCTCCAAACAGCACAGTGGTCTCGGATGCTTTCTGGGTCTCCTCATTTTCTCTGGAGGGGGAGGTCCCAGAGATTTCTGACACACTGGATTAAAGAGGAGCTTCAGTGAAGGCATAGGAGAGAGTGTCCCTGGGGTGCAGGGACACCAGGGTATGGGGAGCCCACTCAAGGATTAAACACGGCACACCACAGAGCCTGGGAGAGAGAGGACATCCATCTCTCTGTCCCTGTTCTCCTGCTAAGACTTTCGGTGCACGCTCCCATCTGGCCCAGAGGGAGGGATGATGGAACCAGTTGGGACAGGGCAGAGATGCCACACCACCACTGCCAACCAGCCTGGCCCCACCGCTAAGTGCCAGCCACTGGGAATGGAAGAGACAGTGCTTCCATGCATCATACCAAAGGCACACGATGGCCTGCCTCTGGCTGAGGGCAGGGGAGCAGAACTGCGCCCACGGAGGCCCCTTGTCAGGGTGATACGGGAGCAGGAGAAGCTGAATGACAAATCAGTGTCACACCTACTTCACTCTGTGTACAAAACTTAACTCAAAGTGGAGCAGTGGCCTAAATAAGAGCTTAAAAGATGGAAAAATAATCCAGTCAAGAAATGGACAGAAGACATGCACAGACATTTCTCTGAAGAAGACATACAAATGGCCAAGAAACACATGAAAAAATGCTCCATGACCTGGAGTCACTGAGGTCAACACTAAAGTAAGTGATGCTTCTGGAAATCCCCTGGAAAAACAGAAAGGTAAGAAACCCCAATGGAGAGGTGGGCTTGTTGGAGGAACCTTACCATGTTACCTGCTCATCCACCCAACAGATGGTCAGAGGAGGATCCAGAAGACACACCTTTGCCACACGCAGAGCTCAAACATCCTGGAAAAGCAGAACGGTGGCTCTTCTCTGAACCTGGAACACAGGTAAGAGACCGTAACTGAGCTCCCAGGACCAACACAGGTGTCACAACCCAACAGCAGAGAACACGCAGCAAAGTGTTATTTCCACAGGCAACGTATGCGAGGTTCCTGTGACTTTCTCCCAGACTAGTGCAGTGAACTGGATGAGACGACCCACCGGGGTCTAGAGACCCCTATCTCTGCCCCCCACCCCCAGGTCTGGTGACTAGAAGCCTCACTTGAGCTACCTGATTGGTCACAGCCCCTCACTGAACTTCTAAACATGCATTAGTTCAAGTCCTGGGGCCCCAGACACGAAGAAAGGCTGACTCTGATCCTTCCTCCAAGCCCCACCGAAAGAGCCAGGGCCAAAAGGAGATTACTGTTGACCTTAAAACCGCCGGTACTTTACCAACAAATGGGTTTATTCGGGAATAGCAGAGAATTGCAATTCGGGACATGCAAGCTACAGTAAAACCACAGACAACTCCAACAAAGAAAGAAGTGTTATTTTACGAGGAGAAAGTTAGAAGGGGCTGTCCTGAACCGAAGTCCACTGGACAAGAGCAGGAGTTCAGTGTGAGGGCAGTTTCCCACTGGCTGAGTTGCTGGAGCAGTGGTTTTCTCACAGGAGATGAAGCGTCCATCCTTCTGTCGGGTCTGTAGACATGATTCCCTCCCGTGGAGGATCCTTCTGCTGGGGTGTGTGACAGTTCTTTCTGTGACTGACTCCGGGTGACAGAGTGCACGAGAGCTCCTCTTTCTGGCCTCTTGATTCTGTTTTAGTGAGCTTTCCCTTATTACTTTTCCTACTACCACGACCTTTGGGATGTTGGAACCCCAGTTCCTGCGCAGGAGGGGTTCTGGTTAGGGCAATCTTCATCCGCTTCCCTCCGCCCGAGCGGGGGGTACCTTTGAAACTGGGGACTGCCACCATTTGGTTCTGGAAACGTTCCTGACATTCAGCCCCAGAGGTTTTCTCCCACGATGCTGCACTCGGCTCTTCCCCACCTGAGGCACAGAGCATCCGAGCGTCTGTCAGGCCTCCCCGACCCACTCTGTGCTCTTCTATTGTCCATGTGCTATCGCCCACTGATGCCCCTGGATGCGCTGCTTGTGTTGTCACCCGCCCCAGAGCACGTCACGTGCCGCCCTGTCCCGCACACCGGCAGCCCCGAAGCTCTGGGCCAGGGAGGGGGTGACGGCCAGGCCTGGGGAGGCCCAGAAGGTGAATCAGGGCATTTTCAGTGTTGACACTTGGCGATAGGTTCCATCTCCCACAATGACACACAGGTAACTCAGAAGTACGTTTTTAAACTTCTGAACACGAAATTTCTACAATCACGTCTTAACTTTAACAACTAAATCATGCCGCGGCCAGACAACACCCCTGGTAGGACGTCGGTTCCTTGAAACAGAGAACTTGCTTCATGGACCAGGCAGTCAGTTCTCGCTGCTCCAGATGTGGGTGGAGTCTGCACCTTGTTCCCACTCACACCGCTCTGTGTCCTTAGATCAAGCTCATCAACTCTCATCTAGACCTTCCGTATCCACCAGACTTCTGCCGGGTGTTTCTAGGCCTAAGAGAGGCACCAGAAATCCTCCGCTTTTGTCTGTGAGCGGATTTCCCCTGGGAGACTTGCAGCTCCATCACTGGGGGCGTCAGAATCGCTCTGCCTGCCGGGGGCGCAGAGCCCCTCCTTCCCGCCGTGACCTACCTTACCCTCCACAGCGCTGTTTATCCTCTGGTCCGCTCTGCCCAGTACAGCCACACCAGCCTTTGTTACAGTGTTTCTTACCTGGAGCTCAGTCAAAAGAGTTATGGACGGCTTTACTGAAACATTACTCAGGAGCCATGAAATCCACCCCCCCACCCCCCGGGGTCCTGTGCATCTGCAGCGGTTCTGCCTGCCCACAGGCGTGCGGGGAATTCCACCGCCTCCCTGGCCATCTTCCATCGCCTCGCCGAGTCGTAGCTTCTAGCCTTCCTTGTCTCCTGCCTTCTCCTGGACTGACGTCCTCCAGCGCCACCCCCCGTCTCCCCCTTCCTCCCAGCATGGCGCACACTGTGCTGAACTTCCAGCCCGCATCTATTTTTTTCCACTAAAGATTTATTTATTTTAGAGAAACAGCAGGAGCGGGAAGAGCAGAGGGAGAGCAAGACAGAATTTCAAGCAGACTCCATGCTGAGGGCGGAGCCTGATGTGGGGCTGATCAGAGGACCCTGAGATCCCAACCTGAGCCAAAACCAAGAGGCAGGCACCCTTGAACCACTGAGCCCCCCAGGCAGCCCCCAGCGGTCATCTTAACTCTTTTCAGGTGCGTGTTTACCTTAAGCCCTCATTTTTGCTCCTGTTACAAATCAACACAGGATAACTCCCTCCAAGTCACAGGCAAGGTCGGCTCCACCCTCTGCCAGTCACCTGAGGCCACGGAGCCCCCCTTTCCCGAGGAGCCTAGACCGCACAGACCGAGCTCCTGGCCGCGGCCACACGAGGTGGGAGGGCAGCCCCAGTTCAGGGAGGAGGTCTGGGCGCCCGGGCTGCAGGCCCTGATGCCAGGCCGGCCCGCTCCAGGTCCTGGGGCAGGATCTGGCCCTTCTTGCGGGCCTTGTCCAGGCGCCGCTCGGCCTGGGCCGCCTTCTTCTTGTGCAGGTTCTGCTGCTACTTGTCCTGCCTCCTCTGCTGCATCTTCTGCACCACATGGGCCGTGCCCTTCTCCCACCTGCGCTCCCCCTGAGCAACGCTTCTCTTTGCGCTTCAGGGCCTCCCGCCCCAGGTGCTCATCCTCGCGCATGCGCACGCCCTCGGCCTTGTAGGGCAGGTTGGTCCACTGCATCTTGCTCTCCAGCTCCCGCCCCTTCCCCTCGTCCTGGTCCCGCAGCTCCTCCTGCCAAGCCTGCCGCGCCTGCAGGCGCTCCAGCAGCTGCCGGTAGTACCTGCCCGTCAGCGGCGCCAGCTTCCCCTCCCCCTTCTGCCTCTTCTCCTTCCGCGCTGGGCCTTGCTGGCTCCATCAGCTCCCCTAACTCCAAAGTGGAGGAGAGCAACACGACCTGTGACCCAGAGTTCCCTGATGGCCAGGAAAAGAAGGTGACTGCCCCATCCCTTCTCCCTGATAGCCCCTCCCAGTGCCAGTGATCCCCACTCCACATGCACAACAGGGGCCGGGGAATCCCAACTCCTAAAAAGAGCTTCTAGAAGTCCTTGAGCTGGACCCCAGCCTGGAGCGCCCTGCAGGATCCAGAGAACCTACCGATCCTACCGTCTTCACAGTTCTGAGCCTCCACCTCTTCATCATCCCTGATGATCTTTGGCACCATTTACCCAACACAGCTCGTCCTCCTCTTGAGCTGCCACCATGTCCCTGACTGCCACACGCACCCGCAAACCCTCTGTCTCAGGGTTCTGCAGCCACAGCTTCTCCTTGCAGCTCTCCACCCAGCACAGGGGCAACACAGCATCGTTCACGTCACGCTGGATGTGACAAGTGCATCCTGGTGAACCCTGTAGCTGGGGAGTCCCCGTGGGGCCCTCCTCTCTGAGCACAGACCTCTTTTGAAAGGCTCCTTGTGAATGAGCCCATCAGGACTTCCTAGCAGCATGCCCCTCCCTGGAAAGAGGGATACCATAGCCCCATGGTCTCCACAGGACGCAAGTGCAGCAGGACTCCTCTAGAGCTAGAACCAGCTCCACAAGTACCTGCAGAGTTAGGGGCAATGCCGGGCTCAGAGGAGGAGCCAGCTGCAGCCCTGGCTCGAGCATGAGCTCTAATGTTACAGCCGGAGGCAGCAGGAGTCTTGCACTGGCTCCAGAGGACAGGGACATCTGGGACAAGCTCCAGAGGTAGAACACATTCCAGCAGCAGCAGCACCACCAAAACTGGAGGCAGAAAATACTAGTCTCTGCTCAAACACAAAGGCCAGAAATAGAGGCAGTTTTACCACCAACTCCCGTGAAAGCTCCAGCGATACTTCTCTAGCACCAGATCTAGAGCTAGAACGAGGTCGGGTCGGAGACAGGTCCAGAACTCGCTTTGGCACACCAGTTCCAAGCTGGAGCCTGGCCAGCTCCAGAGCCAATGCCAGCTCCAGCCGGTGCTCTAATTCCTACACACAAGCTACCAGGAGCTCAAGCACCACCACCACCAACAACTCCAGACACAGAGACTACTGGGTCACCAATCCTGGGGTCAGCACGCTGCCAGCTCTAGAGCTATAATCTGCTCCATCACCAACTCCAGAGCTAGAGCCAACGCAAGACTCCGAGCTGGCCCAGCTCCACAGTCAGCTACAGCAGCACCTCGGACACGGGGCCAGCGCTGGTTCCCCCTGCAGAGCTAGAGCCAATGGGCTCTACGCAGCAAGCCCCAACCCAGCACCAGCTCCAGAGCTAGAGCCGGCTCCGGCCCCAGCTCCCGGACCAGCTGATGAGCTCCACCAGGGCCAGTTCCAGCACCAGAGTCGGCCTGTCCTCACCAGCAAAGGCATTCCTTTCTTCTCTTTTGGCTTTTTCTTTTTCTCTTCATGTTTCCAGGTATATTTCTAACTTCAGATAAAATAAGCGTTATCTTAAACACTTCACAGTGTGCAAACCACTGTTATTAACTACATTTCCCACGCTGGGCACCATCACCACTCTCTAGTCCCAGAATATTTAATGCCCTGGAGAGAAACCCCACCCCCACTGAGCAGGCAGTCCCCGGCCATTCCCCACTCCCCTGCTCCCTGGCAACCACTAATCTGGCACCTGTCATTTACCTGTGATGAATCTCTCATACACGTGGGATCATACCGTATGTGGTATTTGGGGGCTAGTTTCTTCCACTGAGTATAATGTTTTCGAAGTTCGCCCACGTGATAGCGTGTATCAGTACTTCATTCCTGTCATGGCTGAATGAATTCCATCGTATGAACACACCACGCTGTATTTATCCATTCACCTGTGGATGCACCTGTGGGTTGTCTTCACCTTTCCGTTATTGTCAAGAGTGCTGCTGCGAATACTTACGTGCAGGCTCTTGTTAGAGTGCCTGTATTCCATTCTTTGTTTAGATGATGAGTGAAATTGGGCCACATGATAACAGTATGCTCAACGTTTGGACGACGTGCCACACCCTTTGCCACAGTGGCTCCGCCATATTACATCTCCCCCAGCAGTGGATGAGGGTTCTATTTCTCCAAATCCTCTCCAACACTTGTTATTTCTGCTTACTCACTAGAGCCCCCCTCCTGGGTGGGGGAAGGTATGTCACTGTGGTGTTGGCTTGCATTTCCCTACTATCTCATGATGAAATCACCCCATGTGCCCACTGGGGCATTTATCTCTCTTCTTTGGAGAAATGTCTATTTTTTTAACGGGGTACTTTATGTTCTTAAATTGTAGGAGTTTTTACATATTCTAGGTGCAAGACCCTTGTCAGATTTATGATTTTTAAATATTTCCTACCATTCTTTGGGTTTCTTTATATTCTCTTGAGATTATCCTTTCATTCAGAAAAGTTTTTAGCAATAATGAAGTCCAATGTATCTGTTTTTTCTGTTGTTGTTTCTGGTTTGGATGCCGTATTAGAGACACCATTGCCAAATCCAAGGGAATGACGATTTGCCCCTAAGTGCTCTTAGTTTACTTCTGGCGCGTTAAGAGTTTTGGCTCTTAAATTTAGATCTCTGATCCACTGGAGTTAACTTTTTTACATGGTGTGAGGTAATGCTGTGACTTCACTCTTTGGTATGCGGATATCTGGTTTCCTCACACCAGTTGTGGCAAACACTGTTTTTGCCTCATTGAACAATCTCGGTATCCATGTTCAAAAACAACTGACCGTAGATGTATGTATTCCTTGATTCGCAATGGTATTCCATTGATCCATATGTGTTGGTCTTCTCTGCTCATACCCTCTGGAAAATGTTATAATCTTACATAGAGGTTTTTTACTCTTAGGAGTTTTTGCATATAAGATTATGTCATATATTAATAAACCCTTTCTTCCTCCTTTCCATTTCAGAGCTTTTAATCATTCAGCTTGCATAATTTCTATGACCAAACTTCCATGACAATATTGAAATGAAGTGGTGGACGTGGGCATCGTTGACTTATTTGGGGTCTTAAGGAGAAAACCTTCAGTCTTTCACCACTAAAAATGTACATATGAGCTTTTTTCATCAATATCCTTTATGATAATTTTTAAAGACTCTTTATATGAGAGACTGTGAGAGAAGGAGACAGAGAGAGTGCACGTGAGAGCAGAGAATCTCCAGCAGATTCCCTGCTGAGTGAGGAGTCTGCCACGGGGCTTGATCTCAAGACCCGTGAGATCATGACCTGAGGCCAAACCAAAAGTCAGATGCTCGACCCACTGAGTCACCCAGGCACCCCTCCTTTATCACAATTTAATCTTCTACTTCTATTTTATTGTGAGCACTTATCATGAAAGGGTTTGGATTTTGTTAAAGATTATCCTACATCAATTGACATGATCATGTTTCTTCTGGATGTGGTCTAGGACACCGATTAGCTATGTTGAACAGCCTTTGCATTCCTGGTGTAAATCACACTTGGTCAGGATGTATAGTCCTGTCAGTGTGCTGCTAGATTCGGTCTGCTAGAATTCTGTTGAGGATTCTTGCCTTGCTCTTCATCGTGGATTTTGGCCTGGCGTCCTCTTTTCTTGTAAGGTCTTTGTCAGTCTTTGGAATCGGGACAATGCTGGCATTCTAGGGTGATGTGGGAAGTGTTCCCTCCTCTTGTACTTTTGGCAGACTTTCAGAAAGATTGATATCAGGTCTTCTTTAAACGTGTGGGACAAATCACCAGGGAAAACATCGGGTTCTGGTCTTTTCATTGTTGGGAAGTTCTCATTACTGCTTCAGTCTATTTACTTATTACAGGTCTGCTCAGGGATTCCATTTCTTCTGGAGTCACTTTTGGTCATTTGTGTGCTTCTCAGAATTATCTGCTTCATCTCAGCGAGCCACTTTGTTGGTATAAAATGGTTCCATTTTTGTCTCCTTGTCAATTTTGGTAAATCCGCAAAAGAAAGAAATGTTGTTTTCACTGATTTTCTCACGTGCTCTTCTCTTCCAATTATCTCTGCCCTAATCTTCATAGTTTCTTTTGCTCTACTAACTTTGATCTTCTCCTTCGACTGAAGCAGAGGAACATTCTAACTGCTCCAGATGCCAGCCAGCTGTCCAGGTCTGGGTTGTTGGGTAGAGAAGCAGGACAGACTGGAGTGGATCAGGCTACCTGGGCAATTTCTACCTCACCTGGTGTTCCAGGTCACCCCCAGACTGTCATTTCACGCTGTACCTCTCCTCCTGCCAGGCAACAGACTGACCTGGCTTCCCATGAACCACTCATGACCTTAGGCGCCTTCTGTGCTGTAGGAACAAGAAGACTAGCTGAATTTTGCCAAGGAGCACTGCGCATGAGCAGGAAAGCCTGCATAGCCCAGGGCACTGTCTTCTTTGCATTTCCTTCACTCCTTGCCATGTGTGGGTCACAGCCACCTATGCCCATGGACACCCAAGAGCACCCATTCACCTAGGGTGTCTGATGAATGCAAAGTCAGCCCTTCAATTCTGCCACCACACCCCCAACACAACACCCAAGACCAAAAGGAGCCCTCACTCCAAGTCCTGAGACCAGCTCAGATGCAGCCCCTCCCTGCGCAGCAGGGACATCGCCTACCTGCTTTGCAGTCTCCTCTAGCCTGATGTAGATGTGGAGGACATTAGTGTGGGTTTTGTCCCAGGGTCCCTGATGGCCAGGAAAAGGCCTGGACTTTCCCCACCCTTTCTCCCTGACATCCCTTCCTGGAGCCTGGGTCCCCACTCCACAGCCACAAGGGGCCGAGAAGACTCAGTCTCTAGAACCTTCTGGGCTAGATGCTGACTGGGGTTACCTTGCACAGTCTGGTGTTTCTGCTGGCCTTGCCGTTCCTCAGGTTCCGGAGTTGACCTCCCAGTCATCGCTGGAGACCTCAGGCATCATCTCAGCCTCTGTCAGCACCTCCCCCTCCTCTGCCTCCATCAGATCTGTGGCAGCCTCGGAATCACACGAGCTCCGTGTCTCAGGGTCTGCAACCACAGCTCCTCGCTGCCGCTCTCCATGTAGCAGGTGGGCGCTGCTGCCTCATCCCCATCAGCCTGGACATGAAGATCGGCACCATGTACAAGAGCATCCTGCTGAACTGGGCATGTGGGGCATCCCCTTGGTCTCCTCACTCAGACCTCTCTGGGTACTGACCTCACTGGAACAGCAAGCTACTCTGACAAGAAGCCATCTCTGGGGGGTGGAGCAAGATGACAGAGGAGTAGGAGACCTGGATTTCGTCTGGTCTCAGGAATTCAGCTGGATAGGGATCAAACCATTCTGAACACCTACGAATTCAACAGGAGATTGAAGAAAAGAATCGCAACAACTCTCTGAACAGAAAAGCGAGCACATTCTGGAAGGTAGGAAGTGCAGAGAAGTGAATCCGAGGTGCTATTCGGGAGGCTAGATGGCAGGGGAGGGGGCCTCCATCGGGCACTTCTGGCAAGTGATAGGGCAGCGGAGCACAAAATTGGAACTTTTAGTAAGTAGTCGGCTCTGCTAAGGGACGTCGCTCCAGCGCCTAAGCGGGAGGTGAAAACTTCGCAGGACACTGTGGTCTCAGGTCCCTTGGGGTCACGAAAGACCGGGGGTGCCTGAGTGCGGCAGAGCTCCCGGGTATCAGAGCGGGGAAGCCGGCTGCAGAGCCAGAGCCGAGGCGCAGGGTCTCAGCTCAGGGTTGCCATAAACCATGATCGGCGACACAGTCGGGCCACTGCTCCTCCAGCAGGGACCCAACAAGCGGCAGAACCGGGGAGACTCCCTTTCCTCCCCTGGGAGGAGCGGCACGGGAGCGCACCGCAGGGATCTGCTGGGTTTGGAGACTCCACACGGGGTCGGGTGCCAGACATAGAAATGCTCAGTCACAGGCCGGGTGAGCACAGAGTGTGGCCAGAGACTGGAGACATGGGAGTGATTGACTGTTTTTCTCTGGGGGCGCACTGAGAAGTGGGGCCCCAAGTTCTCGGCTCCTCCGGGGCGGAGACTGGGAGGCCACCATGTTCACTCTTGTCCTCCAAAGCTGTACCAAAAGCTTGCAGGGAACGAAAGCTCCCGAGAGCAAACCCGAGCAGATTACTTAGCCTGGACCAGGCAAGGGTGGGGCAATTCGACATTTAGGAACCATGGCAACAGGCCCCTCCCCCAGAAGATCAGTAAGAACGACCAGCCAAGATCAAGTTTACTGATCAATGAGAACTGCAGAATGCCAGCGCTAGGGGAATACTGCACATAGATTTCATGGCTTTTTTCCCATGATTCTTTAGTCTTTCAAAGTTAATTTTTTTAACTTTTTTTTGAACTTTTCTTTTTCCCTTTTTCAACCAACATCTTATCAATCCCTTTTTAAAAAAATTTTTTTTATTTTTCATTTTTAGAGTCATATTCTATCCCTTCATAGTAGTTACCCTTATTTTTGGCATATATACTAAATAAGTTGTTCTCTCTTTGAAATTTTGAGATACAGTTTCTTCTAACAGATCAAAATATACCCTAAATCTCTAGTGTATGGCTTTGTTCTAGTCTCCTAGTCTCTCCCCCACCCTTTTTTAAAAACCTTCTTCTTTCTTTTTTCAAACAACTGATCTTATCAATTCCTTTTATAACATATTTTGTAATTTTCATCTTTAGGTCATATTCCATCCCTTCATCGTATCAACCCTTATTTTTGTACATATATAAGTTTTTCTTTCTTTAAAATTTTGGGAGGCACTTTCTTCTAACAGACCAAAATACACCCAAAATCTAGTGTGTGGCACTGATCTATGCACCAGCTGATCATATTTGACCATATTCTGTTTTTTTGTTTTGTTTTGTTCTTTTTTGTTTGTTTTTATCTTTTCCTTTTTCTCTTTTTTTTTCTTTTTCTTTTTTCTTTCTATCCCTTTCTTTTCCCCTGGTTTCAGGTCTTTTCTGATTTCTTTAGAGTATATTTTCTGGGGACATTGTTACCCTGTTAGCATTTTGTTCTCTCATTCTTCTAGTCTCCTCTGGACAAAATGATAAAACGAAAAAAATCACCTCAGCAAAAAGAACAAGAGATGGTACTGACCGCCAGGGACCTAATCAATACAGACATTAGTACGATGTCGGACCTAGAGTTCAGAATCATGGCTTTAAAGATACTAGCTGGACTTGAAAAAAGCATGGAAGTTATTAGAGAAACGCTTTCTGGAGAAATAAAAGAACTAAAATCTAACCAAGTCGAAATCAAAAAGGCTATTAATGAGGTGCAATCAAAAAATGGGGGCTCGAACTGCTAGGATTAATGAGGCAGAGGAGAGAATCAGTGATATAAAGACCAAATGTTGGAAAAGAAAGAAGCTGAGAAAAAGAGAGATAAACAACTACTGGATCACGAGGGCAGAATTTGAGAGATAAGCGATACCATAAGACGAAACAACATTAGAATAATTGGGATCCCAGAAGAAGAAGAAACAAGAGAAGAGCAGAAGGTATATTGGAGCAAATGATAACAAAGAACTTCCCTAATGTGGGGAAGGAAACAGGCATCAAAATCCAGGATGCACAGAGGACCCCTCTCAAAATCAATAAAAACAGGTCAACACCCCGACATCTAATAGTAAAACGTATGAGTCTCAGCGACAAAGAGAAAATCCTGAAAGCGGCTCGGGAGAAGAGATATGTAACCTACGATGGTAGAAAAAAGATTGGCAACAGACCTATCCACAGAGACCTGGCAGGCCAGAGAGGACTGGCATGATATATTCAGACCACTAAATGAGAAAAATATGCAGCCAAGAATACAATATCCAGCTAGGCTCTCATTGAAAATAGAAGGAGAGTAAAAGCCTCCAGGACAAACAAACACTAAAGGAATTTGCAGACACGAAACCAGCCCTCCAAGAAATATTGAAAGGGGTCCTCTAAGCAAAGAGAGAACCTAAAAGCAGCATAGACCAGAAATGAACACAGATAATATATACTAACAGTCACCTTACCGGAAATACAATGGCACTAAATTCATATCTTTCAATAGTTACCCTGAATGTAAATGGCCTAAATGCCCCAATCAAAAGACACAGGCTATCAGATTGGATTAAAAAACAAGACCCATCCATACGCTGCCTGCAAGAGACACATTTTAGACCCAAAGAAACCTCCAGATTGAAAATGAGGGGGTGGAAAACCATTTACCATGCTAATGGACACCAAAAGAAAGCTGGAGTGGCAATCCTTATATCAGACAAATTCGATTTTAAACCAAAGACTGTAATAAGAGATGAGGAAGGACACTATATCCTACTTAAAGGGTCTATCCAAAAAGAAGATCTAACAATTGTAAATATCTATGCCCCTAACAGGGGAGCAGCCAATTATATAAGGCAATTAATAACAAAAGCAAAGAAACACATTAACAACAATACATTAATAGTGGGGGACTTTAACACCCCCCTGACTGAAATGGACAGATCATCTAAGCAAAAGATCAACAAGGAAATAAAGACTTTAAATGACACACTGGACCAAATGGACTTCACAGACACATTCAGAACATTCCATCCCAAAGCAACGGAATACACATTCTTCTCTAGTGCCCATGGAATATTCTCCAGAATGGATCACATCCTAGGTCACAAATCAGGTCTCAACCGGTACCAAAAGATTGGGATCATTCCCTGCATATTTTCAGACCACAATGCTTTGAAACTAGAACTCAATCACAAGGGGAAAGTCAGAAAGAACTCAAATACATGGAGGCTAAAGAGCATCCTACTAAAGAATGAATGGGTCAATCAGGAAATTAAAGAGGAATTAAAAAAATTCATGGAAACCAATGAAAATGAAAACACAACTGTCCAAAATCTTTGGGATACAGCAAAGGCAGTCCTGAGAGGAAAGTATATAGCAATACAAGCCTTTCTCAAGAAACAAGAAAGGTCTCAAATACACAACCTAACCCTACACTTAAAGGAGCTGGAGAAAGAACAGCAAAGAAAGCCTAAACCCAGCAGGAGAAGAGAAATAATCAAGAGCAGAGCAGAAATCAATGAACTAGAAACCAAAAGAACAGTAGAACAGATCAACGAAACTAGGAGCTGGTTCTTTGAAACAATTAACAAGATTGCTAAACCCCTGGCCAGATTTATCAAAAAGAAAAGAGAAATGACCCAAATCAACAAAATCAGGAATGAAAGAGGAGAGATCCCAACCAACACCAAAGAAATACAAACAATTATAACAACATATTATGAGCAACTCTATGCCAGCAAATTAGATAACCTGGAAGAAATGGATGCATTCCTAGAGATGTATCAACTACCAAAACTGAACCAGGAAGAAATAGATAACCTGAACAGACCTATAATCACTAAGGAAATTGAAGCAGTCATCAAAAGTCTCCCAACAAACAAAAGCCCAGGGCCAGATGGCTTCCCGGGGGAATTACACCAAACTTTTAAAGAAGAATTAATACCTATTCTTCTGAAACTGTTCCAAAAAATAGAAATGGAAGGAAAACTTCCAAACTCGTTTTATGAGGCCACCATTACCTTGATCCCCAAACCAGACAAAGACCCCATCAAAAAGGAGAATTACAGACCAATATCCTCGATGAACATGGATGCAAAAATTCTCACCAAAATACTAGCCAATAGGATCCACCAGAACATTAAAAGGATTATTCACCACGACCAAGTGGGATTTATCCCTGGGCTGCAAGGTTGGTTCAACATCCTCAAATCAATCAATGTGATGCAATACATTAACAAAAGAAAGAACAAGAATCATATGATCCTCTCGATAGATGCAGAAAAAGCATTTGACAAAGTACAGCATCCTTTCTTGATCAAAACTATTCAGAGTATACGGATAGAGGGTACACACCTCAATATCATAAAAGCCATCTATGAAAAACCCACAGCAAATATTCCCAATGGGGAAAAACTGAGAGCTTTCCCCTAAGGTCAGGAACATGGCAGGGATGTCCACTCTCACCACTGCTATTCAATATAGTACTAGAAGTCCTAGCCACAGCAATCAGACAACAAAAAGAAATCAAAGGCATCCAAATCGGCAAAGAAGAAGTCAAACTCTCACTCTTTGCAGATGATATGATACTGTATGTGGAAAACCCAAAAGACTCCACCCCAAAACTGCTAGAACTCATACAGGATTTCAGTAAAGTGGCAGGATATAAAATCAATGCACAGACATCAGTGGCATTCCTATATACCAACAACAAGACAGAAGGAAGAGAAATTAAGGAGTCGATCCCATTTACAATTGCACCCAAAACTGTAAGATACCTAGGAATAAATCTAACCAAAGAGGCAAAGGATCTCTACTCAGAAAACTATAAAATACTCATGAACGATATGCAGGAAGACACAAAGAAATGGAAAAAGTTCCACGCTCGTGGATCAGAAGAACAAATATTGTGAAAATGTCAATGCCATCTAGAGCAATCTACACATTCAATGCAACCCCCATCAAAATACCATCCACTTTTTTCAAAGAAATGGAACAAACAATCCTAAAATTTGTATGGAACCAGAAAAGACCCCGAATAGCCAGAGAAATGTTGAGAAAGCAAAGCAAAGCTGGCAGCATCAGAATTCCGGACTTCCAGCTCTATTTACAAAGCTGTCATCATCAAGGCAGTATGGTACTGGCACAAAAACAGACACATAGATCAATGGAACAAAATAGAGGGCCCAGAAATGGACCCTCAACTCTATGGTCAACTAATCTTTGACAAAGCAGGAAAGAATGTCCAATGGAAAAAAGACAGTCTCTTCAACTAATGGTGTTGGGAAAATTGAACAGCCACCTGCAGAAGAAGGAAACCGGACCATGGCAATAACATGCTCACCAGGCTCCTTCTAAATCGAGGATGATGTGGCTCTGATAAGAATGCCCGGATTGTGTCCCCTGAACCCCCTAACCCACACTGTCCCCTGACTCCTTGCCCAGCATCCAGAGAGCCCTGCATGAGCTGGTCTAGACATGCTCCCCAGTGTGCCCCCCTCACCCCACTCCAGCCTCTGTAGAGCCTTCCCTCCCCAGGGAGCCCATCAAGAATCTGCCCTCAGAGCCCCGAGCTGTCCCTTCATATGACCCCCATCCGGGATGACCTCACCTCCAAGCCTGGGCTCAAAGGCTACTTCCTCAGGCTCCTCTGGAAGCTCAGGTTTTGGGTCGGATTGATCTGGATCAAACTAACAGCAGGGCCATGTCACAGCCCTGTGACTGGCAAGCTCCTATGGGAACTCTTGGGACCTCCGTTTTCTACTTTGAAGATGGTGTCAGTGACTCCCACCTCAGGAGGATGTGTTGGGGATTAAAGCAGGGAGATGAAAGTGTTTGAGGGCCGGACCTTGGGGAGATGGGGTGCTGCAAGGAAGACAGGGGAGGGGATGTAGAGGAGAAAAACGCGACCTGACCTCCTCCCTGCCCAGACGTGTCCCCATTCCCCCTCCCCTGACCCAGCCATGCACCTGGACGAACACTGGAGTGGAACGTGGCGGCCAGGACGGCAAGGTGGGGGGTATACTTCATTTCTCTCTAGTCCCCAGGTCTCCATGTCCACTCGGTCCAGCGGCCCTGCCTGGCGGGAGTGGGGCTGGCCCCCGGCCTAAGAGGACGTAAGGGTCACTGACCAGACAGTGGAGATCGGGACCCGTTGGACCGACCCCACAGCAAGCCCCTCGGTGTTGCTCATGCCGGCTGAGAGGTGGGGTCCCGCGCATGCGCCGTCTGCTGGGCCGTGTGCGCGCCTGCGCAGGCGCGCCTGCGCAGGATCCACCTGCCTCCGACCGACCGTTGGTGGGAGGACCCCGCCCACCCGACCCCGCCCACCCAGAGTGCACCTGCGCCATGTCCACCCAAAAGGTGGGAGCCGATCGGCCACCCAGAACCACGCTAATGGAGTTCCTCCTCCAACCCCTCATGGGACAGTCCGCAAACTGAGGGCAGGAGACGGAGGGACTGGCCTGGGACGCACCAGGTGAACAGAGGCTAGAGGAACGGGGAGGGTTCCAGCTTCCGAGGCCAAGCTTCACCTCCCCTGGGGTTTCCTTTGGGAATGAGGGCCCCCAAGATCCTGGGGGACCATGGCCCACACTCCCGTGTGGGGCCCTTTCCTCTGGTCATCCTCGCATGGGCACACACACACACAAGGCTCTACGTGCACATTCACACACACACACACACACACACCCATCCACAAACACACAAACTAACTCCCCAGGGGGGTCAAAGGGGGCATGAACCCTGGAGGTGACAAGGGGGTTGGAAGGAAGAGGTTGGAGGCAGCGGGGTCCTGGGGTGTGGACATTGTCTCCTGGGAACATGCCCGGGGCCATAGCATGGGGGATGGGGGAGACATGCCAGGCTGATGGCCAGGGCGTCCCCAAGATGCCCAAGGGCTGTCACTGGCACCCGCATTCTAGAGACAGCCCCCTTCCAAACAGTTCACTTGGCTGGAGATGCTCCGATCCTGCTGTACCCCGATGTCCCGAGGATGTGGTCTCAGGAAAGTCACTGCATCCCAGGTGCAGGGCTGTGCCCGCACGGGGCTGCGTCTGATCTGGGAGCAGCAGGGGGACTGCGCAGGGCGACGGTGAGGACGGCGGGGCCGGGCTGTGATGCCTCCAGGCCGGGCGCTGCTCACTGTCTTTGCAGAGCCCCATGGAAGAAATTGGGGAGAAGCTGGTCAACAGGAACCTCCCTCTACGGCTGCCCAGCGTGGGGCCCGTGCAGCAGGCAGCCAGTAAGGGCTGGTGCAGGCTCAGGGGGAGCGTGGGGACGACGGCTCTCCAGGCCCGGGCTCGGGGAGGGCCAGGAGGGTCTCCTACCCCAAAGCCATCCAGGTCACCGACCCCCCGGGCTGCCACGACGGCTGTGCCCCTTACCTGGCCATAATGTCAACCCAAGGAGTCTGGGCTGCTCCCTTCACACACACCAGACACACACATATCACGCACACAAATCACACACACACTCCACCACACACACTAACACACAGACACACACAGACACACATGGACAGGAAGCCCCTTCTAGACATTTTGCATAATTCAGGGAACAGGGCAGACAAATCACCCTGCCCCGTGGGCCTCTGTTCTAGGTGGAGGTCCACCGGTAACCCTAGACGACAAAGCAGAGATGGGCACAGGACGTTGCGTGGGACGCCCTGCCGGCCTCCTCTAGATGGGGATCCCTCTGCTCTCATTGTCCAAAGGATGACGGGCCCTAGGACGAAGAAGAGCCCCTGTCTCCAAGGTGGGGGACATTTGGGGCTTTGGCGGGGCTGGGGGTGCTGGGCAGAGCCCTGGCTCCACCGCGTCTGTCATGGCTGCTGGAGGGCAGCGGTGTGGGGGCCTCTCCTGCAGGACAGGAGTGAGACAGCTGAGGCTGTGGGCCCGGGGCCTAGGGAGCGGAGGGGAGGCTGGGGGCCTCGCCTGCTCTGACCCAATCCGGGTGCCACCAGCTCACACTGGGTCCCCCAGGCCAGCTGCATGTGGGGCCTGGACAGGCCGGGCAGACATCCCCAAGAATAGTGTTGGTGTAGGAGACCCCACGGGCCTGCAAGGGGGTCAGGCAGCCGTCGGAGCAGGGGCTGGGGGCCAAGGGGCCGTGAGAGCACAGGCGGGCTGGGCCGAGGGACACTGCCCGTTCCCTCCTCCCTCATAGACTTCTGCAGCTCCTCTCTGTGCCCCAGGGCCGGGACAGAGCAGACACTGCATCTCCCCGCCCTCCTGGAGTTTCCAGTGCAGCAGGAGGGACCCCAGACAGACAGTGGATTGGGGCAGGCTCCCCTGAGGAAGGCAGGGGTGCTCACACCAGTGATGGAGAGCTCCCTCCCGTGGAGACTGCTGGCCCCCGCACCTGCTGGCTACACCTGCCCCTGCCTGGATGGCCGGTGCGGGTGGGCTGGGTGGGACTGGCCTCTGGATGGAGATTCCCCAGGGCTGCCCCAGGGGGCTGTGTGGAAGGGCAGGCCAGGCCACTGACTTTGCTTCCTGCCCGCCTACCTCCAGGGCCATCTCCTCCATTCTGGGCACCTGGCTGGACCAGTACTCAGAGGACTTCTGTCAGCCCGGACGTTCCCTGCCTCAAGCAGCTGGTGGCCCATGTGCAGCTCAACATGCCCGGTTCTGACCTGGAGCGCCATGCCCACCTTCTGATGGCCCAGTTGGAGCACGCAGAGCCGACGCAGGCTGACCCTGAGGATGAGAAGACCGGAGGTGGGTGCCTGTGGGTGTGAGGGGAAGGGTCAGGGCTGGCCCCACAGGGAGGAGCCCCAGAGGCTGGTATGGGGGCAGGAGCAAAGACTGGGCACCAAGCGGGTGGACGGAAGTCGGGGAGACGTCCCGGGGAGGGCTCCTTCCTGGCTTCAGCTTCTCTGGGAGGCCCTGGGCTAGGCTCTGTCTTGCAAAGGCCCACGGAGAGCAGGCATGGGCTGAGCTCTTCTTCTCCTTTCTCAGCTGCTCCACCATCTGAGGAGCTAGAGCGACTCCATCTGCATCTCTAGCATGTGTCAGGAGCCAGGTGCAGGGACAGAAGCCAGGCCAGCTTCCACGGGGCTCTGCAAACACAGGAACTGTCACTCAGCTCGGAGGCCTCACAGCCCTGCCCGACGTCCTCACTGTCCCCCTGCCCAACCCCCTGCTGCTCCCAGATCAGACACACACCTGTGCGTGCACAGCCCAGAGTCTCCCAGAGATGCCCCAGGTAGGAAGGAACCCTCCCCGGGACATCTCCCCGACTGCAGTCCACCCGCTGGGCGCTCTGAGCCCAGTCTTTGCTCCAGGCCCCACACCAGCCTCTGGGGCTCCTCCCTGTGGGGCCAGCCCCGACCCTTCCCCCCACACACTCAGGCACCCAGCCCCGGTCTTCTCACCTGAGGCTCAGCCTCCATGGGCTCCGGCTCCTGCAGCACAATCCAGTAAATGACTACCGCGGACAGTGGTCTGGGTGATGTTGGAGGCCTTCCCGGCAATCCCCAGCACCTATTTCTGGGGAACCCTGTGGGGTCACACCCTAGGTCCTGGATATGTAACGGCTATCCGCCAACCTCCAGCTGGTTTCACCCGTTGACTTCTGCAAAGACAGGAACAGGTAGCCGGCCCGGACGCATCAAACCCTGCCCAGCCAACCTCACTGTCCCCCTGCCCAGTCAGTCCCCTTGCTGCTCCCAGATCAGACACACACCTGTGCGTGCACAGCCCAGAGTCTCCCAGAGATGCCCCAGGTAGGAAGGAACCCTCCCCGGGACGTCTCCCCGACTGCAGTCCACCCGCTGGGCGCTCTGAGCCCAGTCTTTGCTCCAGGCCCCACACCAGGTTCTGTGGGCTCCTCGCTGTGGGGCCAGCCCCGACCCTTCCCCATACACCCACAGGCACCCTGCCCCAGGCTTCTCAGCCTCGGGGTTGGCCTCCATGGGCTCCGGCTCCTGGAGCACAATCCACTGAACGACTACCGCAGACAGTGGTCTGGGTGATGTCAGAGGCCTTCCCCGGCAATACTCAGCTCCTGCTCCTGGACAGCCCTATGGGGTCACGCCCCAGGTCATAGAGATGGAGTGGGTGTCTGCCATCCTCTAGTCCATTACATCCGTTGACTACTGCAAAGACAGTGAGGGGTAGCCGGCCCGGAGGCATCACAGCCCTGCCCGGCCGTCCTCACTGTCACACTGTCCAGTCCCCCTGTTGCTCCCAGATCAGACACACACCTGTGCGTGCATAGCCCAACACCCCAGACAGTGACCCATACCTGTGGAGCTCTCGGGATAAACCCTGAGCATAAGCTCCCAGCCCCCCACACCCCATCGCACCCAGCCAGCCTTGACCTGGGGTGTGAGCATGATCCACCCACCGGGCATCGGACCCATCATCACCCTGCATGAGACCCCTGTACACACACACACACACACACACACACACACACACACACACACACACACAGGAGGAGAGCTGGGCTGCACAGTCGGATCACAGCAGTGTCTGACTGGCCTGGCTGGCTCTGGGCCTCCCTTGTTACCTTTGGGTACCTCCAGGCAAATGGCCAGAGATGTCAGGGGTGAGACCTGACTCCGGTCTGCAGTGTAGGAAATGGCTCTCACTGTTGGCTTTTCTACCACATCCTCAGCATGTAGGGATACAGCGGGAGAACAGTTTGATCATTGGAGCATCTCTAGCCAATTGAAGGGAGTAGGGGTCTGTCTCTAGAATGTGGATGCCTATGGCAGCCCTTTGGGCATCGTGGGGACCCCTGGCCTTCAGCCTGGCAAGTTACTCCTCCCCACACCATGGCCCCAGGCATGTTTCCAAGAGTTCCCATAGGAGGTTCCTGTCACAGGGCTGTGACATGGCCCTGCTGTGGGTTTGAACCCAGGTCAATCTGACCCAAGCCTGAGCTCATGCAAGGAGCCTGAGGAAGTACCTTTGACTGGTACAGCTTAAAGTGACAGAAGCTTAACTTTTACTGAATCTACATATTAACTGTTAAATGTAAATATCATAAAGCCTGTAACAGAAAAGGGTGAAGGGTGGGGACTCCTGGGTGGCTCAGTCGGTTAAAGCGTCTGCCTTCGGCTCAGGTCAGGATCTCACGGTCATGGGATGGAGCCCCATGCCGGGCTCCTCCAAGCTCATCAGGGAGTCAGCTGGAAGATTCTCTCTCCCAGTCCCTCTCCCCCTCCCCCTGCTCTCTCTCTCTCCTCTTCTAAAATAAATAAATGAATCTGGAAAAAAACAACAACATAAAAGAAGGTATGCTGTGGGGAGGGGGTCTAACTTCCTCCCCAGCCTACCCCTGTGGGTGACGAAGCTCTTTAGACTCCAATTTATCCTTCCTGTGTTTCTTCTTGCAGAAATAGGCAGACAACGTACATTTCCTTATCATCCTTTCTGTCTCACCTAGAAGGCTGTGTGCTTCACATGCCCTTTGGCACTTGGCTTTTTCCACTTTACAATACACCTTCATGTCATAGCACTCACCCCATGTTGGTTCACAGAGACCTTCGGGTTATTCTTTTATAGCTGCATAGGACTGTTTGTGGGTACACCATCTTTGATTCAAACAGTCTCCTGGATGTGGGCACCTAGCCAACTTCCAACAGTTTTCTATCACAAACAATGCTTTACTGAGTAACCACTGTGTGTATATATAGTTTGTATTGTCTCAGGTACTTCCTTAGGATAGATTCCTGTGAGTGGGATTTCTAGAACAAAAGACAAACGGGCAGGTAGTTAAGTTTTGTTAGATGTTGCCACATTCCCCTTTGTAATGATGGTACCATTTGCAGTCTGACAGGCAGTGCATGGGCATGCTCGTGTAGCCAAATTGTGGGTGGTGTGGCTAAGCTCTGCAATTTTTGGCAGGATGATAGGTGATAAATGACATCTCCGCATTGTTTTAATTTGCATTTTCTTACTGTGAATGAAAATGAACATTGTATCCATTCACCAGGGCTGCCATTACAAAGCACCACAGACTTAAACATCAGAGGTGTATTCTCTCCCAGCTCTGGAGGCTGGAGTCAGATCCAGGTGTGGCAGGGCCAGTTCCTCCCAAGGCCTCTCTCCTTGGTGTGTACATAGCCATCTTTTCCCCATGTCCCCACATGGTCGCCCCAGTTGAGTGTGTGTGTGTGTGTGTGTGTGTGTGTGTGTGTGTGTGTGTATACCTTAATCTCTTCTGATAAGGACCCCAGGTACGTTTAAACTGAACAATCTCATTTGGACTTAACTAACTCTTTAAAAGCCTCCATGTCTGAACAGAGTCATATTCTAAGGTTCTGGGGTCAGGACCTCAGCATAGAAATTGGTGGGGGCGGGGGGTTGGTGGAATGCAATTCATAAGAAACATCTTTTCATGTTTAGGGGTCATTTTAACTTTTTCGTGTGAATTATCTGGTTATGTCATTTGTCCTTTTTTTGTGATGCGTTTTCAGCCCTGTTTTTCTTTAATTTCTAAAAGTTTTGGTAGAGTATGGCTATTAGCCCTTGCATGTGATCTGTGTTGGAAATATTTTCTCCAGACTTGTCACTCATCTTTTGACTTTGTTTATGGCTTTATTTTTGCTATAAAAAATTTAAAAATATAGTCAAGTTATTTATCAGTACTTTCTTTTATTACATCTGGATTTTATGCATAGTTAGTGTGGCCTATGGGTTTGTAGTGGCTTGATCTGCCTGGGCTGCATGACAGAATCCCCAGAAGACAAAAGCCTTACGGGGCCTGTGAAATGAGCTCCTACAGTGATGTGAGGTCAACCTCCTGCCACAAACCCCTTATTTGTGAATCTATATGCCTCCTGATGGTTCCGCCTTCAGGAGTGAAATCTGATACAATTAGAAAGCATTTCCCTACATCCACATCATACAGAAACCCACCAGTGATTTCTTTTGTTACTCATATGATTCCATTTCCATGTTTAGCACTGAGATTTCTGATCCATTTCATGTTTATTCCCATGCATGAGGTGAATATGCTTCATCTTAATCTTCTTCTAAATGGATATCTAGTTGTCCGGATTTATTGCCAAAAATCAATTTTTTCCCAGGATTTAAGATGTCTCCTTTGTAGAACAACCTGTGCATTCTGGCTCATGAGAGCCTACTGTATATATTTTTCTCCAAATCTGCAATCTGTAAGATTATTTTGGGTTACACAGATGTCTTTTATCTATACCACTTTTTATGGTTTCCAGCTGTATTATGAGAATTGCAAAAATACCATAAAATTTCAAATGTGGCTCCCATCTTGTTAAGCAAGGTGATCATAGCTGTTTTCACAATCTGTGTGGTCCTGATGTGTGTGTCTACCCCCAATACTCATGTTGACGTCCTAGCCCCCAGTACGATCGCACTGGGAAGTGAGCCCTTGGAAGGGGACTAGGTCATGACGGTGGAGCCTCTTGAATGGAATCCATGCCCTTATGAAAGAGACCCCACAGCAGAACTTCCCTACCCCTTCCACCATGAGGACACTGTGAGAGGTCTGTGACCCACAAGAGGCCCTCCTTGACCCTGCTAGCACCCTGACTAGAACTTTTCGCTACCAGAACTGAGAAATAAATGCCTGTTGTTTATAAGCCACCCAGTGTGTGGTATTTTTGTGATATCAGCCCAAGTGGACTACGAGAGCCTGCCTTGTAATTCCAACGCAGGGAGCATTGGTGGGTCTGCTTCCCTTATCTCTCTTCTGCTGTGATTCTCTTCTTTCATCTTTGTCTCCTCAAATGTTGCGTCAGGAAACTGTACTTGAAAAAACATGATGAACAGGATTAATTTGAAGAGTAGGGTGATATTTTTGTCCTTGTATCCCATCTTCTTCTGCCAGGCATTGGGGAAGCTGGTAGTCACGGGACACCCTAATCCGTGGTCGAGGCCTGAGACTCCCCAGGTCCTGGGGTGGTGCAAAGTTGAGCTGCACATTTGTACAAGGGCTGGTTTCCTTTTGTTCACCAGTAAACTCATCTCCCAAGCAGGGGCTGGAGTGGTGGCCTAGCAGAGGTCCCTCCTTAAAAAGGCCTGGCAAGACAAATGGCTTCATCTTTCCTCCACCCGCCAAATCTTCCTTGTCTTTGTGTTGATAGAACCCCTGGAAGCCAGCCAGCAAAGGGGTCTGGAAATGTAGTCTGAACATTCCACCACTCCCTCCAACCTCCCAAGGAAGGACCTTCCTAGCCGCCTCCCCTTGGATTTCAGGGGCTCAGACAGATCCTACCAAGCCCTCTGTCCTCTGCTCCCAGCTAGGGGCTCAGATGATCCAGGGCTGAGAAGCCAGGCCCATACAGATCTCCGATGGGACGTTGGGGGCTGTGCAGCTCCTGGGGTGTCTGGCCAGGGTCATGGAGTGCAGAGGTGGGAGGCAGCAAGGCCAAGGTGGGCGAGAGGGTGGACACGTTCAGACGGGTGGAGTGGAGCGACAGAAGGAACGGGACATTCCGGGCTGGGTGCTGACTGGGGGTGGGGGCAGGAGGCCAAGACCCACAGAGCAGGATAATGGGTAAGCCATGAAGGGGTGGGAGCTTTTTCAAAAAATTTTGGTTTCTGTTTTTTTTTTTTTTTTTTTTTTAAGATTGAAACAAAAGATCGAACCTTCAGCTTCTGGAAGAACTGTCTGTGCCTCCGCTGGGACTTGGCCTTGGCCTACTGCCAGCCAGGGTTAAGGACCAGGGTTACTGGCCTACCCAGACTGAGCAAGGCTCAAGAGTGTTGAATCCCCAGGGAGGAGTGCAGGTGGTGTGACTGGGAATGGGATGCTCATTCTGGAAGCTTCCAGTGGAAGGAAGCATACAGAACCAGGGATTGGCATGGCAGCGTTGACAAAGAACGCTTTGTGTGTGCTTGGCACACATTCACCAGGGGCCCACTCCCCCTTCTCTAGCACATCTGGGCAGGGCACAGAGGCCACCACTGAATAATAATGCCACCCGCCCTTGGGTAATTTCCCCACCTTGCAAAAAGGGAGGCCAGGATGGTGTCGTGGCGATTAGTGGCCGCCCACAGAGACCCATGCAGAGACATATAAATGGGTATTCAGGGGCTGGAGGCACTGCACACCCCTGGCCCCGAGGCATGTGTGCTGGTGTGCACATACCTGCAAGGATGAGGCTGTCCTGTGAGCTGTCCTGCTGGCTCTGGTCTCAGTGCCTAAGACCCAGGCAGTGTGGCTCAGGAGGCTGGACCCTAAGCCGGTAACAACACTCCTGTGGGTCCTAGGGGCCCAGGCCCCTCCCGTGGGGCCACACAACCTCTGGGTTACCCTCCCAGAGCCAACCCAGACCGGCACTGGCTATGGGGGGATGGGCTAGCCTGAGGAAGGGGCCCTGGGTTCCCAGATAGAGAGAGGATGCCTCCAAGGGCTTGAGGGACTGGCCCCCCTCACCTGCTCCTCCTCCACCAGCTTCTGGGGTCCTGGGATGTTTTTGCCGTGGCCTCAGGTGAGAAGGGCTTTGCGTTGGAGAAGGCCACGAAGAACGTCGAGGGCGTCATGGTGACCCTTACTCCAGAAAACAACCTGAAAATGTTGTCCTCCAGGCACAGGTGAGTGCGGTGTGTGCCCTGTGTCTGGGTGGGACTCATGCCGGGGTGGGAGAGGCCTCCTGGGCAAATCCTTCTCAAGCTACTGCTTGAAGTGGGTCATGCCTTGTGCTGAAGAGCCGCGGGTTCTTGGGGGACTCCAGGTACCCTCCCTCGCATTCCTGCATCTGCCTGCAGGAGATGTGGGGCCCGGGTGTACCTGGGCCAGGCCTGGCCTTGGGACAAGCAAGGGCAGGGGAGGTCTGGGGTAAGATGGCAGCTCCACGGTGTTGGGTGAGCTTGGTCCCACGGGCCATGGTGTTGGCCCCAAAGCCACGTGGCTGGGTCGTCCCAGTGAAGCTGGTGGAATCAGACATCCAAATACAGAAGCTGGGCCTCTGGAGGGCCTTGGGCCCTATGCAAAGCCAAAGATGCCATAGGAGCCATGGGGATGCCACAAGGCTCAGAGCCGATTTTTGGCATCTGCTCAACGGAATGATTGGTCAGCAGCCTCTCCTGGTGCCAGTGTCAAGGCGCATCTCTGTCCAGGGACCTGGGCCAGAAGCTGATTTGGAGAGGTGGATTGTGCTGAGGGCCCCCTGCAGATACACATTCGGATCAGGGCTTGGAGGAGAGGCAAGTGGGCCTCTCACGTTTTGTTGTGTAATGAAATTTCATTCGTTGGCCTTTGGACAGCAAACATACTTGCATGGCTCAAAAATCAGGGTTCCTCAGGGTGTACCGTGGGGGTCCTTCCCCACCTGCCTCAGCCAGCCCGTCTCCTCCCTGAGGGTAGCCCGTGTTAGGGACGTGGGGGCAGGCACACACCAGCACCCATGTGTCATTTGCCCACGCACGCTGGGGGGTTGTTCCGATCAGTCCACAGAGGCTCTGCTCTCTTTTAAAACATTTCAAAGTTTGTTCTCTTTTGTCTTTATGACATTTTTCAAAGTTGTAGGAAGATAAACACAGCGCAGAGATTTACTGTCCTCGCTACTTCTAAGCGCACAGCACAAGGGCGTCAAGCACATTCACACTGTTGTGCAGCCGACCCCCTCCATCCGTTTCCGTTGAACACGGACCCATCCCCTCCCCTGCCCCTATTTCTGTGGGTCTGACTCCTCTGGGGCCTCCGGGGAGTGGATCCTTGGGGATTGGTCTGTCTGCGCCGGGGACCGGGCTGATCTCACTCGGCACCGTGTCCTCCACATTCATCCGCGTTGTAGCCGGTGTCGGGATTTCCTCCCTTTTTAAGGCTGAATTATGTTCCATGGTGTGGACAGGCCACATGGTTTCTTCCACCGTCTGGTTCGTCAATGGCACTGTCATAAACATGGGTGTGCAAGTCTCCCTTCTGTTCTCCTGCGTGTGCGCCCTGCAGGGGATCGCTGGGCCGTACAGTGATGTCCTTTCGCATTTACCAGGGCGCTCTGCTCTTTTGGATCGCTGTGTGAGACTCCATAGGCCTTCTGCCAGGCTCTGCTGCTCGACAGACAGTGCTCTCCAATCTTCGGCAACTGGAAACACCTTTTGTGGCGTGGGTCCTGGTGTTCTCACCTCCAAGAGGTCCCCACGTGGCAGGTTCCCTGAACCAGCGCCCCGGCATTCCCGTGCTCTTGCTTCCACGACATCTGATAGGCAACAGATGGCCCCCTTCAGCTTCTACGTGGCCCTTCTAAGGATGGGAGCGTCGCAGCGTACGTGCTCCCTGCCCAACGCACTGCCTGGTCACATCTCTGGTATGTTTTCCTCTAAGGTGTGTTTTTCCTCCTTTGTAAGAACCCTTAAGGATTAGGAATATGAGGCACTTGTCTGTGACAGAAACCAGTTGCAAATATACTTCCCAGTTTGTCATTTTTCTTATAACATTGAGGAGGACTTTTTTTTTTTTCATACATGAAGGATTTCTTTCCATTTCTCTGAGGATGCACACTAGCTTTCTCTTTGCGGGGCTCCTGGCTTTTGTGACACCGTCAGTTAGGAAACGGCTTGCAACTCCCTGGTGCTTCTGGCATCTTCGCTGCATTTGGGATTTGACCCTGGGAAAATAGGAGGAACCAGTTGGTTTTTTCTAGATCACTATCCAATTTCTAACGTCATTAATCGAATTGCCTCTCTGTCCTCCACGGACTCCGGCTGACTTTGTCACGTGCTAAATTCCCATGCTCCCATTTTGCTTTATTATTGGACTTTTTTTTTTTTTTAGGATTTATTTATTTACTCTTGAGAGAGTGAGAGAGCACGAGCGGGAGGGGCGGAGGGAGGGGTCGAGAATCTCAAACAGAGTGTGTGCTGAGCGCGGAGCCCAACTCAGTCTCACGATCACGAGATCACAACCTGAGCCAAAACCAAGAGTTGGACGCTTGATGGACGGAGCCACCCAGGCGCCCCTGTTTCTGGACTTCCCATTCATTCCTTTGATCAGTCTTCTGATTTTCCAAACCCCGTTGTTTCACCTGTTGCAGCTTTGTGCCCCACTGCCTCAGTTTACTGGATGGCTCTTGCCTGTTGTTCTTCCTTCTGGAATTTCCCAGCCATGAGCTCATCTTAGTGAGCAAAGACCGCTGCATTTCTGTGGTTGGTTCACTTTATGGACTGACCGCTTCGGGGACGTAGGCCCCTTTGGATACTGGGTGCCTTTACCCAAAATTACAGACGACCTTGTGTTTGTCCGAGGCTCCTTTTGTGCCCGTCACGTGGCTTCTAGCGCGCGAGGCCTCTTGGGAGGTGGAAGGAAGTCGATTTGCACTTTGCAGGGCTCTCGTGTCTGCTCATTCCCCGGCCAGGTTGGATTCGGTGCAGAACAAGGCTTCCGGGCAACGGGCACCATCAGCGGCAGCCAGGATCCCCTGCGCGGCATGCTGGTGGCTGGCCAGGTGCAGTTGGTAGGACCCTTGTCTCTTCTGGGCCTGAGTCCAGACCCTGAGCCGAGGACAGACGATCGCTCTTCCAGCTTGGAGAGGCGTGACGTGAACGTGGTGGAGCTGCTGAGACAGAGCTCTGGATGGGTGTTTGAGAACTCCTGTAAGGCGACGGCCTCCACGGTCTCATGCGGGGCGTGGGGCATGGGGCGGTGCGGGATGGGCTGGCTTTCTGGGCCCTCCCTAGTGGGATCCATCACCAACAGCCTGGGCTGGCGTCCCCTGCCGCCTGGCCAATGCCGTGGGATGGGGAGCGGGCCCATCCCCGAGACTTCCACTAGAAAGTGAAAGGATGCATTTTGTCAGAGTTTGGAAGACAGAGGGCTCACCCTGGCGTGCCCCGCGGTGACCCTGGGCCTCCGTCGGGGGTGGTGCCCCCGAGGGGACATGATCGGTGGAGGGTTCCCCCCGGCATGAGTTGGGACAGGCACTCGCCGGGCATCTGTTCCTGAGGCCCTCTGTGTGCTGGCTCTGGGGTCAATGGGACAATGCTTTCCGGGGGGGCCTCTCGTGAGGTCTGATGCTCCGCCCTGGGGGGGTGCACGTATTTCCTAGGCCTAGGAGTGTTGGACTACCGGGGGCTGGGCACCAACTTCAGGAACTACGCCATTGTGTTCACCCAGCTAGAGTTCAAGGACGAGGCGTTCAACACCGTGGAGCTGTACAGTAAGTGGTGGACACCACGGGCCGGCCCCACAAACTCCCTGCCACGGGCGGCCAGGCTGGGCAAACTCCCGCTGACTGTGCTGAGCCCCGGGCCTCCAGGGTCCCAGAGCAGCATCCCTGCCCTTTGGCCCCCTGCAGGAGGGGTGGCTGGGGCACGGGGCACACGTGGTGAGGGCTCCCCTCCCGCCCCACAGGCCGGACAGAGCTGGCCAGCCAGGAGGCCCTGCGCCTCTTTGCTAGGTGGAGCCAGTCCTGGGCTTCCTGTCTCAGCAGCAGGCCACATTGAGGCCGGACCGTGAGTGTCACCCGATGCCCACGGGCCCCTGGCTGACTTCTGTGGGTCTCGGGGTCCCTCCGAGCCTCAGGGAGTCAGGCAGGGTGGGGGTGGGGAGCTCTACACGGAGTCCCCTGCTCCTGCCCAAAGCCAGGCCTGCAGGGCCGGCCCCGTCTCGGGCGACGCCGTGGGCAGAGCGGGGTGGCCGCGGTGTGTCCTGGGTGCCCACCCTCAGTAGTCCTCTTCCCCCCCAGTCACCTGTGCGCACAAGACTTTCCAGGTCAGCTGTCCTCCTGAGCATCACCCCAGATCCTACACCCCAGAGCTCTGCCCCGAGAAGGCCCGGGGCCCGGGACGGGGCTGACACCCCTCGAGGTGAATCTGGGGTCCTGCAACACTCTGCTTGGGTTTCAGTGAATGCATCGACCTCCCGGTGGGACTGTGCCCGCCGAGTCCTGTGAGGCTGGCCAGGCGCTGGCCTCCTTGCTCAGCCGCCTGGGAGCTTGGTGTGGGGCGGGCTGCTCTCAGGACTCACGGCAGTTCCAAATAAAACGATCCCACAAGGCCCTACAGATGCCTCTCACCTGTGTGCCGAGGGCGGACGGCAATGTCAGACGGGGCGCTGCCCTCTCGGGGCTCCGGTCGGTGCAGGGGAGGAGATGGGCGTGGGGCTCACCGAGGGCTGGGCCATACAGCCCAGAACCAGCTCTGGGTGGGGGGCACGTGGACGTGGGTCTTGGCTCCTGAGTGGGGGCTGGGCTGGGGGCAGCTGCTCCGCAAGCAGAGGTCACCACAGTCCCTGGGCTGGAGGGAGGACTGTCTGAGTTAGAGCAGACCCTCGGGGGTCTGGACAGGTGCGGGCTGACGCAGTGGGCGTGGGTGCCCACCAGGGTGCGCGGCTGGGGTGCCACAGTGTCCAGGGCACAAGAGTGTGGCTTTCCCAGGCCTGGAGCTTTGGGGCCAGGGCAGGGGGCAGGATTCCCGAGGGACCGAGCCTGTGGCTCCTCCTGTGGTCTGGTGGGGCCGTGCCTGACGTCGTGGGGGGGGTGCCCATCACTCACGGAGGGGGGCGGTGCGTGCAGGCTAGGGGTGGGCACGCTCACACACATCCAGCAGCCCTGTCCGTCAGCACCTGCTCGGGACGGAAAGCCCTGCTGTCACGCTGGTGCCATCTGTGCCCCATCGTCACCGTGGTCCTGCTTCTCACGTGCAAATATCTCTATGAAGTGACTCCCAGGGACGCCTCCCGGCTGCTTGCCTCTCTTCCGCGGGGGCTAGGATGGGAGGCCCAGGGGTCTCACAGGGGAACACGATGGCCTTCAAATTCAGGCAGCACCCACCAGGCCGAGCCCCTAGGCCGCCCGCCTGTGTCCCAAAGCCCCTCTCCCCCCCCATTGACCCACCCCAGGCTGGCTCAAGGCTCTGGGGTGGCTGGACACCCACGGCAGGGTCAGGTGGGTGGGGAGACTTAAACTCAGTGCCCCGGTGGCCGAGGAAGGAGGGTGACAATGGGACCAGGGAGGCTGACGTGTGTGCTGGTCTTGGCGCTTATGCCTGCTACGGGGTCCCGGCCGCAGGAACAGCTACCCAGGGAGTCCCACAACCTCAACTGGAACAAGGTGAGCCACACACCTGCGTTCCCCAAGGCTGACAGCCAGGCCGACCGGGGCCAGGCATGCAGTGTGTGTGGTGGCTGGAAGATCACTCCCTGAAAATCTCCAAAGGGCCATCCTGGAACAGGAGGCAGTGCCGCAAGGGCGGAAGGGGTTTCAGGCCCTGGCCTCTCTCTGAGGAGCTGGTGGCCACGCAAGAGGGGGGAGGGCCGAGGGCCCCAGGCAGGTGCTGCCTCAGGGCCCCAGGGATGCTAGGTGGGCAGAGGCCGAACGAGCAGAGCGTGTTCCAGAACAACCAGATGTCTGGCAGGTGGAAGGTCCTAGTGGAGGTGGCCGTGGGAACTGACTCCCCGGGAATGTGGGTTTGTGGCAGGAAGTCAGAGGGATGGGGCCGAGGGCCGAGCTGGAAGGAAGGGGGAGGCCTTTCACGGGAAGGGAATTCCAGCAGATGGTAACCACAGGCCAGCCCTCGGGGACCCAGCACACCCGGCACCTGCCCGCCAAGGCCCAGAGGGGCAGCCGGGTCCCTGTGCAGGGGCTGCGCCGACCTGTTGGTGCTGGACCCGGCCTGGGCCTCAGGCCAATGTCAGTGTCCGGTGGGTTCCTGAGGGCCCGGCTGGGAGCCTGGCACGGGCTGCTACGCCAGCACGCTCTCCACAGTTTTCAGGGTTCTGGTACATTCTGGCTGTCGCCTGTGAGGGCCAGAGATTCTTGCCAGGCAGAGACAGGAGGAAGCTGGGGGTATCGATGTTGGAGGTCCACAAAGCGGGCCAGCTGAAGGTGGTACTTGCCTTCAGCCAGTGAGTGGACCGGGGAGGGGCCCAGCACATTCTTCACGGAGCCCTGACCACAAACAGCCCAGACATCTCCCTGTCAAGAGGGGAAAGGGAGCCGGGGGCGGGGGGAGCCAGCCCCAAGATCACCTGCACATCTGACAGATCATCTCTGCAGTCCCGAAACCCTTCCTGCCCCTAAAAATTAAGGCCTGATTTTGGGAGAGGCCACCACGTACACGGGAGCACTCGGCAGAGAGTGGGTGTTCCGAGGGTTTCCCTTAAGCTGTGGGACTGACCCTGCACCAAAGTGGAAAATTCCAGGAAACCAGAGCCAACAAAGGGCTCCCGCCTTGCTGCCACCCCCCGCCCCCAGGTCACAGGGGTGTCAGTCACACACATTAATTCTGCGGAAAGATAGGAAAAAGGCGATGTTCAGGAATACTTGTGCGTAGGAAGGCCCGGGCCTGGAGAGAAAGACCTGGAGGTGGGCGTGTCCCCGGCTTCATGGCCACAGGCCCGGGAGAGGCCGCTCCTCTGTCCCAGGGCTGGGTGGATGGGAGAGACAGCGGCCCACGGGGCGGGCAGGCAGGCCACGGTCCCAGAGCCCACAAGCATGCAAGTGCCCGCAGCCTAGGCCTGGAAGGTGGCTGGGTGTGTGGGAGGGACTCCTGACCCTTCCCAGTTGCCCCTGCTGTGCAGGCCTGATCGGGCGGCCCCACGCTTCTCTTCCGGTCCAGTGAAGGGGGTCGAGGGCTTCCACGTGCTGTCCACTGACTACAGCTACGGCGTGGTCTACGTGCGCCTGGGCCGGGCCGGCCGGACCTCTAAGACCCTGCTGCTCCTCAGTGAGTCCAGTGGAAAACTCTGGGGAGGGGGCGTGCGGAGTGCGGGTCAGGTGGGGGACGGAGGGGCGACAAGCTCAGAGGGCAAGGTATGGAAGCACCTGCCTCAGCTCGGGCTCCCTGACAGAGCACCACAGACCGCACTGCACGGGCGCCCGCGATGGACATTGATCCTCACGGCTCAGCGCGCCGACCTGGCGAATTCCGGGGAGGTCCCCATTCCTGGTTTGCAGATGGCTGCCTCTTCACTATGTCAAGTGTCGGGGAGAGAGCTCCAGTGTCTTCCTCTTCTTATACGGGCACTGACCCCATCATGAGCACCCAGCTAACCCCACACACCTCCCAAGGCCCCAGGATGTCACACCATCCCTCTGGGGCTCTGATGGATGAATTTGGGGGGACACGAACACACATCCGTTCCTGTCACGGCCCTTGCGCTGCGGGCTGGCAGGAAGTGGGAAGTAGGAGGTCAGGGCCGGGACACACACAGCAAACGGGTGGCTAGGTGGGCGGGCGGAGTGCTGCGCCCGGACGGGGGGACCAGGTGGGCGGGTCTCTGGTGTGGCTGCCACGGGGCTGAGTGGGGGCGGCCAGTGCACGGGCGGAGCCCAGAGGGCAACAGGCCCGGAGTGGGACTGACCCTCTGCATGGAGGCAGGGGACCCCCTGGGCTGAGGGCAGGATCGGGGGAGCAGGGGGACGTGGTGAAGGGAGGGTGGGCGGGGAGCTGCTGTCCAGGGAGGGGTGGGGGGAAGGGGGCACAAACCCACTTCGGGGCACCGAGGCCTGCAGGACAGCCATCGGAGAGGTCGGAGGGGTCCCGTGGAGTCTCCGTGGAGGAGGGCGTGGCCAGGAGCGCAGCGGGAGGGGCATCAGGCTCCGGCCCATGGGTCCTGTGAGCAGAGGGGCCTCCCCAAGTGGCCCTGTGTGGTGCCCGCCTTGGGACTGCACTGGGGACACCCCCCTACCTCGGAGCACAGAGGGGACAGAGGCACACTCCCCATCACCCGCCTGCTGCCCCCTCCCTTGGCAGCACACTGGCTTCTCTGTCCTGCCAGCTCGGAGGGCGCTGCGGTGGCCACGGGCTCGGGGACGGCCCCAGAGGGCCAGAGCTGGGGACTCTGACCTTGTGACTCTGCTTTCAACTGCAGGCAGACAGAGCAGGTCCAGCTTCCCGAGCATGAAAAAATTCGTAGACATATGGGAGATTTTGGAGCTCGCAAACGGCGTGACTGTTCTCCCAAAGATGGTAACAGACGGCCACGGGCCCTCCCGTGCAGGCCAACAGCACGCCCGGCCCCCATCCAATCCCGTCGAGCTCAGTGCTTCTCTCCCTCCTGCAGCCTCGTGTGCCCACACCATCCTGCCCTGAGAGCCCGCGTCCACCCACCCGTACCCTCGGGGCTCCACCCGCGCCCCCCTTGACCCCGGGAACATCGCTCAAGACTGCAGGTCTGCACAGCCAATGGCCTATTGGGACGCGTTGGAATACCCCAGGCCACTGATGGGGTGAAGTCCAGGGCCATGGCCGTAGCCCAAGCAGGATCCTTTATGATCTTGGAGAGATGGGGATAGGAAGGGGGTAGGAGGGCAGGTGTTGGCCAGGCAGGAGGATGCCCGACCGGACCCATTCTGCCCACGCCCTCCAGATTCCGTGGGGGAAAGAGTCTGCCACACTTCTCTGCTGGGAAGTAGACCACGGCTCTTGGACCAACGTCGTCCTTCTGTATGCGTCCCACAGCGCGTCTGCCACCCGTCCCCGTGGGCCCTGACGTCCTACACTTCCTCAGGAAGTCTTCCACTTATTCGCCCAACATTTCCCAGCACCCGTGACAGGCCAGGCACGTGCTAGCTGCCGGAGAGAGGCAAACTGGCAAATTCAGTTTCAGAGATCTGATGCCAGGACAGGCTCGCACCAGCGCAGCCGCCCTTCACACGACCGCAGACTCGGGGAAAAGTGTCTGGAGAGAGTGCAAAACAACGGCAGGTCTGACTCACGCTGGGTGGAGCAGGAGGGGTCAGGGAGGGCTTCTCGGAGGAAGGGACATTCGGAAGAGAGCTGAGGCACAGAGGTAGTTAGGGAAGTTGGGTGGGCTTCCACGGAAGAGGAGACCACTTGTGAAAAACCCCAGAGTGGTGGAAGCGGAGGGAAGGGTGAGGGGGGGGGAGAGCACAGGCCGTGGAGGGAGGTTCAGTCCGAGGACAGGGAGCCCCGGGCAGGCTCGGGGGCTGAGCTTGGAGCCCAGGACCCCCAAACGGAGATGCCACGTGGGGGGCTGGAGTTCAGAGGACAGAGAGATGTGGGAGCCGGACACGTGGAGTCACCAGTATGTAGTTGGCGATGCAATTCGCTGGTGCGGTTAGGGCCACCCGAGGAGAACACAGTAGAATGGCATCAGTCAGCTACTACCACGTAAGGACCACCCACAGGATCTCTGTGCTATGAACCGACATGAATGTACTTAGCTTTCCCGTCTGGGCAGCATGGGGTCAGGTGGCGCAGGCCGGCCCTGCTGGGCGGCGGGGGTCTCCGCAGCTTGCGCCCGCCTTGGGGGGTGACTGTCCGTGACTGGTTCGCGCCGGCTCTGCTGCCATTGTCCCCCTCTCACCGAGGGCGGCCACGTCCCGCTCGTCTCATGGCCACGCCGAGGCCACAGCAGGCGAGGCCACAGCAGGCTGGGAGGAAGGGCTCAGCACAGGACTGCATTTCTGCCTCAGCGGCTAAGTGAAGCATGTCAAGGGGCCAAACCCCAAGTGCAGAAGGACCTGCACAGGGTCTGTCGAGGGTCACAGCCCTGGGCACGTGCAGGAGCCCAGGCTGAACCCAGCTCTGTGTCCTCACACAAGGGCTGCACCCAGGCCTTGCGTGGGCTGTGGGTGGGGTGGGGTGTGAGGGTGTCACTGTATAGATGGGGCATGGGGGGGGTCAGCATTGAACAGCTGGGGGAGGGGCCCTCGCGGCTGGGGCTCTTGTCTGAGGAGGAAGTTGGGTGAGGGGACCCCGGCCATGGTGACCTCACTTCCCTGACAACAGAGCCCATCAGAATTTGGAACCCAGGTAACCAGGAACCCACATTCCAGAGACAGCCCCCGGCCCAGCTCATTACATTGCAGATAGTGAAACTAAGATGTTCGCGTGCTGCGTTCCCAGATCCGGAGGTTGCCGACGGAAGAAAGCGCGCCCAGCAAATGCTGTCTCAAGATGTCCTTTCAGGGCTCCCCACCGCCTCTGGCCGTTTGGTCGGAAAGACCACAAGGTGACACCAGGAGTCCCAGAGCCGGCCACCCAGCCCCACAGGGTCTAATCCACCTGTGCAGCCCCAGGTCCCCACCCGTGTGTGTGTGTGTGTGTGTGTGTGTGTGTGTGTGTGTGTGTGTGTGAAGAGGGGTCATGTAGGGTGGGCCAACCCCATTCAAGAGCAGGCTGATGAGGGGTCAGATACCCAGTGGGCAGGTCTTGTTCAAGGTCAAGGGTGGCTGGGTGGGACGGGGTGTGCGCGGATGCGAGCTTCTGCCCTGGGTTTATCCCAATTGCCCTGGAGCGGGGGTCACTGTACCGCGTGCAGCCCTGGGCACGCACAGGTGTGTCTGATCTGGGAGCAGGAGGGGGACAGGGCAGGGGGACAGGGAGGCTGGCTGGGCAGGGCTGTGATGCCTCTGGGCCGGCTACCCATCCCTGTCTTTGCAGACCACGGATGAAATCGGGAGGAGGCTGGCGGACAGCCATGATATTTCTGGGACCTGGGGCGTGACACCACAGGGGTCCCCAGGAGCAGGTGCTGGGGATTGCGGGGGAAGGCCTCCGACACCACCCAGACCACTGTCCCTGGTGGTCATTGACTGGATTGTGCTCCAGGAATGGAGCCCACGGAGACCGAGCTCGAGGCTGAGAAGCCTGGGGCGGGGTGTCTGTGGGTGTGTGGGGACGGGTCGGGGCAGGCCCCACAGGGAGGAGCCCCGAGAGGCTGGTGTGGGGCCAGGAGCAAAGACTGTGTGCAGAGCACCCAGCGGGTGGACTGCAGTCGGGGAGACGTCCCGGGGAGGGCTCCTTCCTGGCTGCGGCTTCTCTGGGAGGTTCTGGGCTGGGCTCTGTCTTGCAGATACCCACGGAGAGCAGGCACGGGGGTGAGCTTTTCTCCTCTCACAGATGTTCCACGACCTAAGGAGCTAGAGCCGGCTCCAACTCCATCAGCAGCTCTGCAGGGAGGGGTGGTGCCTGCAGAGACTTCAGCAGGAGCCCAGGAGCCGGCAGTTGACCCGGCACCTGCCCACGGAGAGCCTGACGCCGACCAGGAAGGGCCTGCTCGAGAACCTGTGCCCAGAGAGCCTGCCCCTGCTCTTGCCACTGTTCCTGCCGGAGCCAGGGCCCCTGTGCCTGCCCCGAACTGTGGCCCTGCTCCTTGCCCAGACCCCGCTCCTGCCCTGGATCCTGACCCGTCCCTACCCCTGCCAGTGCCCCTGTCCCTGCCCCTGACCCAGATACTACCTGGGTTCCTGTATGTGCCACTGCTGCAGACCCCGTCCCTCCCCTTGCACCTGCCCCTTCCCCTTCCCCTGCTTGTGCTCCTGTTCTGGCCCCTGACCCAAGTCCTGCCCCTTCCCCTGACCATGCCTGTGTCCCTGTTTTCGCCTCTGACCCAAATCTTGCCCCCACTCATGTCCCTGTCCCTGCCCGTGCCCCTGCTAGAGCCGATGGCCCTTCCCTTGCCCCTACTCGTGCCCCTGCAGCTGCCACTTCCCCAGCACCTGCCTGTGCACCTGTTCTTGCCCCTGCTCCGGATCCTGACCCAGCCCCTGGCCTGGAGCCTGCCCCTTCCCTTGCCCCGGTCTGTGCTCCGATTCTTGCCCCTGACCCGGGTTCTGCCCCTGCCCCTGCCCCTTACCCGACGTGTGCACCTGTTCTTGCCCCTGACCCAGCTCCTGCGCTGGATCCTGCCCCTTCCCCTGCCCCTGGCTCCATTCCTGTTCTTGCCCCTGTCCCGGCTTCTGCCCCTGCACCTGCCCCTTCCCCGACGTGTGCAACTGTTCTTGCCCCTGACCCAGCTCCTGCCCTGGATCCTACCCCTTCCCCTGCCCCTGCCTGTATTCCTGTTCTTGCCCCTGTCCCGGCTTCTGCCCCTGCAACAGTCCATTCCCCTGCCCCTCCCTCTGCTCCGGTGCTTGCCTCTGACCCAGTTCCTTCCCCTTTCCCTACCCGTTTCCCTGCCCCTGCATGTGCACCCACTCCTGCCCATGACCCACCTCCTGCCCCTGCACCTGTCCGTTCCTCTACCTGTGTCCCTGTCCGTGCCCCTGCCAGAGCCTATGCCCATTCCCCTGCCTGTGTCCCCGTTCCTGCCCCTGCCCCGGCCAGAGCCAATGCCCTTTCCCCTACCTGGGTCCCTGTCCCTGTCCCTGCCCCTGCAAGAGCCTATGCCCCTTCCCCTGCCTGGGTCCCTGTTCCTGCCCCTGCCCCTGCCAGAGCCGATGCCCTTTCCCCTGCTTTCCAGCACCACGGGCCCTTCCCTTGGCCCTGCCTGTGCTCCTGTACTTGCCCATGACCCAGCTCCTACCGTGCATCCGGACCCCGTCCCTGCTCTTGTATCTGGCTCTGCTCTTCCATCTGGCCCTGCCCCTCCTCCTGTTCCTGCAGGGCTCCCAGAACCACAGCCAGAGCCCACATCCTCGTGGGGAGAGCCCCTTGTACAATTCCCCTTATTTCCATCACCCGACCCTGATGCCCCGCCAGATTGTTTCATCCCCTCCCCCTGTGTTCTTTCTCTCTGGTACATATTAACTGTTATATTATCTTTCCTTATCCTCTACGCTGTTTATTATTTATTTTAAATAAAATTAATTGTTTTCTGTTGGACAAGTCTGCAGCATTAATTATATTCCCAATGCTGTGCCACCGCACCACAGAACATTGCTGCACAATATCTGCTTCCGAAAAGGACACCCTGAACCAGAAGGCCTCCCTGCCCATTTCTCCCCGAGCCCAGCCCCTGGCGACCCCTAAGCTGCTTTCTCTCTCTGTTCCTTTCCTGGGTGTTTCCTGTACGTGGAATCACACAATAGGGGCCTTTGTGTCTGCCCCCCTATTTTCAAAGGGAACTCGTTTCCTTCTGTGTTTATTGGACACAGAATTTCCCTTATTCGATATTGAAATGCGTGGGGCTTACAGATCAGACGTAATCAGAGAGGCCACTTTAGGAATTATGGGCACAATCTTGGGGCCGAGACCCCTGTTCCTGCTGGGACACCTCAGCCTGACCCCAGACAGGACAGGGCTGGTTCCTCCTGTGGCCCACACAGAAACCAGGGAAATGCAGAAAGCTGGAAGACACACCCCAAAAGGCAATGCATTGCTCACAACCCAAGGCCAGAGAAAGGTTTCAGCGGACTCTGGTCCAAACCATGCTCCAAGTCACTGGGTTCCACAGGGAGAGACCACACGCATGCAAGTCCAAGTGGGGACAGGCACGGGGGGAGTCAAAGAAGCGGAGCTAGCAGGTAAGGACTCTGGCAAAAACAAAAAACTCTATGGAGGCAGCGCTGGTCACCCTCAGACCGGCAGGTGTCTGGTCTGGGGACCAGCAGCCCTGGGGAGAACGTGAGGAAGCGGAGGTCCCCTGGAGGAAAGGGTGACGGCACCCCTGTCTGGGAGGACAGTGCGCAGCACCCATCCCAGCTTGCAGGTGCACCCATCACCTACTGTGGGCAGCTCAATCCCAGCTTGTGGAGGGAAGACCCGTGTCCATAATCCCCTATTTGCAACAGAATCCATAAAGGGGAGTTTGTGGGTCAACACGTATACAGTGTTTAAGGTACAAGTCTCGAATTCCAACATCCATGGTCTGCTTGTCCACCTTGAGCCTTGTTTGGGAAGCAGGGGTGGGGACGCCCGGGGCTGTGACCTGTGGGAGGGGTGGGGAGGGGGAGCTCTGAATGGAGTGACCAAAGCACACAGGGTGACCTGCCCAGGAGGGACTCTCTCGGGCCCCAGCCCCTCTCCTGACCTCGCGCACGATGGCGAGGGTGTGATGATGAAGGTGCTGGCCCTTGGCTGGCCAGTTCCGTAGCTGGTGTCGGAGCTGCTCAGGCTGCACACCGGGCTCTGATCCCAGAGCTGGCGCGAGAGCTGAAGCTGCAGCTGCCCCAGTCTCGGGAGCTGCGGCTCGCATCGCTGTTGGACCTGCCTCGAGCTCTGGGGCAGGTGCTAGAGCTGAATCCCCCTCCAGAGATGATCTAGATCCGGTTCCGCACTTGGATAAGGCTCTTGAACCCACGAACGGCTTTCCTCCCCTGCCCATTTCATGGATGACAAAACTCGGGGCGGTGACGGGACCGGCTACCTGGGGGTAATGGCTACGGGGGGATTCAGCCCAAGGATCCTGCATGACCTTCACCTCGTGCCTCATACAGGTCGGTCCTGAGCTGCCCGAAAGGGGGAAGGGCCTGAACCGCTGCTCCCGGCACCTGATCCCACCTGATCAGAGACTCTCGCCAGGGACGTGAAGTCCTCGTTTGACCTCTGCTCCGGCCAGCCCCACGTGAGCAGGGACCGTGCTTCCTCACCGCTGGGTCCCCAACCCCAGAACAGTGCCTGGTAGTGGTATCAGTTCACATTGTAGTGAATCACAGGGATCCCCCAGCAGCCCCTTGATGTGGGGGATGTTGCTTACAGAAGAGAGATCTGGGCCACAGACTTGTGTTCACTCTTTCATCCACTCGTGCAGCATCCCCACCTGTGTCTGTTTGCTGGAATTCAGAGGGGACCCCCAGACACCCTCCCTGCCCTCGGAGCTCCCAGCCCAACCAGTAGGTCAGCATCTCACCTACAGTCCGCAAGGGGGCGATACAGAGCTAGAGCATCTCTAGCACCAGACCTTGCAGGAGGCATGGGGCTGGGCCCGCCCTGGTGGCAGCTAAGATCTAGAACCATCTGACGCACTAGAACCTGCCCCAGTGCTGACTCGAGCCAGCCGTGGAAGCAGCTCGAGAGCCTGAGCCACTGCCCCCACAGACTAGAGCCCGTCCAGCTCCGACCCGATAATACTGGTATTATCAAAATCATTCTGTAGACAGAACCCGAGAGAAATATTATGCTTGTATATACCCCACCCACTACCATACCGTACAACACTAGTAAAAAACAAGAACCACTAATCAATCACCAATTACATAGGATATGATCTGCACTATCTTCACAACTGATAAAGGCTAAAATATGTTTAATTCTAGCTTTGTTAACATAGGTATCCTTCTTGAAATGATCCTAAATATCTTCCTAGCTCTGGGGAAAATCTGAAAGAAGCCCAGAGCTTATATATTTAATGTCATTCAAACCCAAACTACTTATTCCCAACAAAACAATCAATTGTGAGAAGTTGATGGACAAAGCAAAAGGGTAGAAACCCTATATATGTATATCCTTTCAGCTCCCTGATGAGGTACATTCATAAAAAGCAGTCTCAAAGCATGTAACTCCTATCAGGTATCAAATCTGCCTAATTTCTATAAAATTTATTTAGAGCAATCCAATAATTCCCAGTATTTCAACAAATAGTGATAATCCCTTATTATCAACAGGTTTAACACGCACAGCAAAATAAAATAGTAAAATAAGAATAAATACCAACACACAAATAAATAAGTAGAAAAGCTGACCGACCTAGGAGAAAAGGGTGGGGTGACCCACTTCAGCAGGCCACCACTGAGGGCCTCCCCCAGGAGATGACCCTTGAGTCCTAAATGGGAAAGACTGGGCAGATGGACAGCACCGGTACAGGCAGCGGACTGGGCTAAATTAATCCAAGACAGGCTCTGAGCCTACAGTAGGCAGGGGCCCTATCTTTGTGGGTCATGATATCAAGCTTCTTTCCCATCAATATTCTCACCATTTCTACCATTTGGATCACAATCCAGTTTTTACTTTTCTTAAGGTCTAGCCCATACAAAAAGATTTCCTCTTACGATGCAAACTATCCATCAGTGACTTACCACCATGGGTCTGTCTTCATGTGAGTGAGTGACAATGAATGGCACACCGATATTTGTGTTAAATGCTTGTGTGCCTCATCCCCTTGATGCTACAACAATCCAATGTAAAACAGACTGTTATCACCCCCATCTTATAATATGCCAAGAAACAAGGGTTTGGCAAAGAAAAGTTATCTTCCTTTTAAAGCCTATACTCTTAAACACTCTGAGCTGATGGGGACCTAAATATGAGTCAAACACAGTCCCTGACCTCAAACAGCTTACGTTCTAGTGTCCAGGAAAAACAGAATGAACTCAAAAAAGTAATTATAGGGTGAAAATAACTGTCATAACTGAAGCAAAAATAAAATGTTACAAAAGTTCAGAGGAAGAAAGACCCCCAAATTCTAGGTGGGAAGAAAAAAGTTTTGGCGAGTGTTTTTGATAATAGTAGCCTCTTAGCTGATAGCTTAGCTTACTAAAAAGGGGAAAGGCATTTGGATCAGAAAACACTTTGTAAGCAAAACACAGAGATGAAGAGGTATGAAGTACACTCAGCAATAAAGCGGTTCGAGTATTCTGGAGCTTATGGCAGAACAAAACAGTGGTCCAGAGCCCAGGGTCTGTAACCAGTCTCTGGGTTCAAATCCCACCCCATCATGACTGATCTGTAATCTCGTACAAGTGACTTAATCTCCCTGAACTACAGTTAATTCAGCCATAAAATAAGACCACCACCTAACTTATGGGTTTGTTAACACAATTAAATGAAATGTGTGTAAAATATAGTACTTATCACAAACATAGAGCCTACACTGAATTGAGTATCATTAATATTGGATGTTAGGAACAAGAAAAGAGGTGAAGATAATTAAAGTTTCGAGAATAATGTTAATAAAGAGACAAGTTTAGGACAAAAATCAGCTTTGGGAAGGGCACTAAGTAAGTAGTTTGGTTTTCTATAAGCTGAGCTTTCAGCTCCGTTGAGTATTCGGGTATAGCATTTACAATGTGGTGTAGTTTGTTTTCGGTGCCTTTTGCTCCCTAGAGCTACACATTTAGAAGTGTCATGAAAGTGGCAGAGGTGGTAAGGAGAACAGAGCAGAGCAACTTTAGACCAAGGACAGAACTTGGAACATTTGCCTATCTTAGGGGGCTAGGAAATAAAAACGGAAAAGGAGACCAAAAAACAAAAAGAAAAGCTCTGCCAGAGAATCAGGAAAAAATTAAGAATGCAGTGTCATGAAACCTCTTCAAGAGGGAAGTGAATTTCAAGATTTGATAGCATGTTTTGAGTGTGTATACATTTATGTAGCAAGTTAAATAATCCAATTTTATTTTTTTAAAAGACAGGAAAAAATTATTTGTCACTTATTTTTTTAAATCTTTCAAAATTAAGCAAGCATTACTAAAGGAATGTCTACTACAATATTTCCTCAAATTTTTTCTGATTAATCACCTCAATAGGAAAGACAAACATATAACCAAAATAATTTAATAGGTACTAACAAAGGGGAATATGAAAAGTGCAGAGAAAGGAGCTTGATTATCTCAACTTAAAGAAGAGGTGAGGCAAGGTTCAAGAGTAGGTAGTGGGTGCAGCAACATCAGAGCCAGGCCTTGAGGAGGCGGTCGGGCGGCTGCAGCAGGCAGGGGGCACTGACAGGAGAAAGCCCCGGACACGCCTGCTAAGTGAAAGCACGCGGCCCGTTGGGAGCACAGCCCATTAGCAGCGACTGTGCAGTCCGAGCCGCGGGGGCAGGAGCACAGGTCAGCGGACGAGGGAAGAGGCTGTGAGTCATTCAGACCTGAGTCTGTAGGCAGTGAGGACCCATGAAAAGAATGTAAATGGCAAGTTCCTTAAATGCAGCTAAGAATTACTACCAACTGAAAATCAAAAATGAATATATGGCAACTCTGAGATTCAAGTGAAAAGTATAATCAAAATGTAACATGCAGACAACTTCTCAGAGACATAACTGCTCTGTAAATCAAGGAATATATGTGGTAAATTTTGAAACATAACAGAGTTACTACTGATACAACAGACACCTAAAATACCTGTAAGTATTTGTAAATTTTGTCTTAAAATTTGCCAGAAGACTTTCTACCTGAGTGTCTATAGTTAGTATTTTAAAAGCAAAAACAAATTTGTTTCCAAAGATGAAAAAGATTAAAATAAAAGCAACAATAACAAGGAGGTCACAAGCCCACAGAAATACACTAATGTTTCTGATTGCTAATTCACAACCTAAAAGATGTTCAAATGTAAACACATTTAACAAACAAGATGACACACTTACTGTTGGCTTCACCAGCAACTGACCCATCACTGTGAACATGCGGCAAAGGCCAACAGGGGTACACACTGCAGGAGAGGTCACAGAGAGGAGGCTGATAAATGGCTAGTGCAAAATACAGAACAGACTCCAAGACGATCGTTGTAAGAAAAGTCTTGCCTCAAATTTAGATTCTCTCAGTGTTTTATCAGAGGAGCCTTCATCAATAAAGAAGCTAGAGAGGATGACAGGTGAAAGATGAAAGATACCCAAAGACTGAAGAAGGCTTAGCACGTGCAAGACTCTAGCAGTTGAATAATAGTATTTTCACTTAAAAAATTAAAAAAAAAAACTAAAGAACAGATTAAAATTTCAAGTACTGATGGAGTTGAGAACCAAACAACTATTATCTTAACTCCTTTTAACTACATTTATCTGCTTATAATATCCCTGAGATATGCTGTAATGCCTCAGGTAAAACTGAGTACATTTTAACTAAATTAAACCACAAATTCACCACACAGGGTCTATGTTACCACTCAAAAGTAGAATCTAATGCTTCAGTGAGTGTGGGCCTGTGTGTGTGTCTCTCCACAAGAGAGGCTTTCCTTAAAGAACAACACATGAGTATTATTTCATGGCTTCAGTTTATCAAAATTTATCTTAACATAAAAAAAGTTAAGGGCCAATTTTAAAAACATCTCCAAGTTGTTAAGTAATTTCATCAGGAACCTTAGTATAATTTTCTAGAACAAAGAACTCCATTTTCCCATCAACATTAAGCCAGAAAAATACTTACAGAGAAGTAACAAACATCCCGTCCGAGATATACAGGAATATAAATAGGGTAGGTAGAACTCCCAGAGATCTGTAAAGAAACACAAATATATTTCAGTAAATCCAAAATATTGTACATTAAGATATAGGTTGACTATAATGTTTGATAAACATCATAATTGTCTATTTGAGTCTACTAAACCATATAATTTCTAAATTGTACAATAAAAAGATCTAAAACAGAAAAGGAAATACCCCTTTTGCAAAACCTGTTTGGAGGGAGAAAAAAAGTCTCCATGGAATTTTAAGAACAGAAACCAACTAAGAAACAAAGAAAAATCTTAAAAAGCTGCTTGCTCGTTCTGAATACAGCAAACACAGGAACACTCATTTATGTTCTTAAACCTGTCTAAAGACTTCTTAACTCTGTAAATTAACAACAAGGGCTGACCACACAAAGAATCACTACAACGTTCACGACAGCGAACGTGTAGTCATAGGCCGGTTCAAGGTCCCGGAGAGAAGCCGACTGACCATACAAAGACTCCATGCTCGCGGCGTCCTTGTCAACGAGCGCGGAGGCCACCCACACCATCCCCAGGATGAGGAGCGCAAGCAGGACAAGCATGACCAGAGTTTCTAAAATTCGGGCTCGGATTCCCTGAAAAAGATAATGGAGATCTAACTGTATTTCATTTCATCTCATGATTAATTAGGCTTCTATCTGTAAGAAAGCACAAAAATTCTTTGGAAAGGGAAGAAATTTCTATTTATAAGGAAGACAGAAAACACTAGCTTTACAGTGTCATGTTTAGACTACCTTTGTTTTACCAAATTATGTAGAATACCATCAAGCTTTAAAAAACCAAAAAAATTCGTCACGAAAACATTTTTCAGAGCAGTGTTTTAAGGGGCGCCTGGGAGGCTCAGCCCATCGAGTGCCTGCCTGCCGCTCAGGTCATGGATCCAGCCCCACGCGGGGCTCCCTGCTCAGTGGGGACCTGCTTCTCCCTCTCCCTCCCGCTTGTACTCTCTCTTGCTATCTCTGTCACCGCCTCTCTCTCTCTCAGATAAATAAAATCTTAAAAGAAAAAACAAAAACGGGTTTTAAAACACAGATTGATGAATTTTTGTCTGTGGCTCTAAGCAAGGGCCTCGAGGACGACCACGGTCCGGGGCCAAGCAGCCATGGGAGCGACAGACCCCGCGAGCACACACAGCCCCCAGTCCCCGGGAGCCAGCCACCTGCACCGCTCCCGCAGCCGCGGGTGCAGCGGCCAGCGCCCCCTCCCCCGCTCCCGCCAGCGCCCCCCTCCCCTCTCCCCCCGCCCTGCAGCGGCCAGTGCCCCCTCCCCGACTTCTGCCAGCGACCACCTCCGGCTCCCGAAGCCCGTGTCCCCCCTGCTCCCGCCAGCAGCCCAGGGACTCCCTGAGCAAAGCCCACAGCAGAAACCAAGGCCAGGCGCAGTGCACGGTTATCGATTATGTACTACACTTCTTTCTTCACATTAGATAAAACCGCCATTACTTCATGTGCCTGGAATATAATAAACCATCTTTCTGCACAATTTTGTTTTAAATATAAAACAAATTCTGACCTCAGGGCCAAACCAGAGGCCAGGCTCCTAAACTTGAAACCTATTGGACAAGCCAAACAAACAAACGAATAAAAACAACTTTCTTATATTCCTGAAAAGTCACCAAATGATTGAATCCATACTAAATTCAAAGATTCACATTGTTGTTTTATACTATAATGTACATGGAATACAACAAACAAAATTAGAAGTAAATCCATGTCTCTCGATAAAAGAGTTGGAGGGGCCTGCTCTTATAGCCCAGTCTTACACAGGACTGCCCTCGGCCAGTTAAAAGATGTCCCCAGGTGTGGAGTCAGCACACCTTAAGTGTTTCCAGTAGGGAGGTCGGTGGACCAGAGTAAATGACGCTTGTATTTTATTTAACGCATCAGATCTAACAGTAGTTATGACTCAAGTAAGATGAAATATGAACAGTCCCCAAACATACTACTAAAAAACACACTCCAGCTTTCCTAAAGAACTCTCCAAACCCGCACTTCACAACTTTCAAACCACTTAGGATACCAAAACATGACCACCACCCCCCTTTTTTCTTTTTTAAGTAGGCTCCACGCCCAGTGTGGGGCTTGAACTCACAACCCTGAGATGAAGAGTCACAGGCTCTACCAAGTGAGCCAGCCAGGTGGCCCAGACAGCCACCTTTTAATGGTAATTTCTTTTTCCTTCCTTCTCTCTTTCTGAGCAATAGTCTTTTTTTGTAAGCAAGAATCTTCTTATTACACATCAAATATTACGTAGAAAGCTTGTAACAGATAAAAAGAACAGGTGCTTTGATGAGAATGTGTAACACCCTTTCAGCTTGTCTCCTCCTATCTCTGACTGGAGCCCAAATCCTGCCTGCCTCCAACCAGAACTTAGGAATACTAAGGGCTCCCAAAACACCTAACACATGTGTCTTAAGTGTTATGACATATGAGCTAAACACTGCAACCATGTTTGATACAAAACAGTAGTGATCCTTGGAACCATCTGAGACCCACTGTCCCCAAAAAGTGTTTTAATAATATAATTATTAAACAATTGTAATAACGTAATAAGTATATAACCATTACGATGATATTAAGTGTTGGGGAATCAATCTACCATAAGATTTACACACTTCCTCTGTTATTTTGGTAAGAAATATCTGTTGGCAATTAAATGTATTTTTCTTCAAATATGTTATTCTGCTTCGGGAGCTAATGCTCCATGGGCCTCTCTCATTTCTGTGCATCTCAGAGGCAGGGATAGACCTTGTTCTGGACTTTATTTTTTTAAGATTTATTTATTTTGGAGAGAGAGCATGCATGCATGCAGGGGGGAGGGGGAGAGGGTGAGGGAAAGAGAATCCCAAGCTGACAAACCACTGAAAGTGAGCCCAACAAGTGGCTCAATCCCATGACCCTGAGATCATGACCTGAGCCGAAATCAAATTGGATGCTTAACCAACTGAGCCACCCAGGAGCCCCTGGACTATCTTATTAAGGATGTCTGGATAGCAAACAGCCTTGGAAAATAGAGACGCTGTCTCTCTGAAGCAGGTCTGTTTCATACAGAGCAAAGCACAGACAAGTTTGCTTGAAGCCCATTTGTGGGTTCCCCTGAGATTCCTCAGCTATGACTTGAGCCCACTGTAGGAACAGCCTCCACCTGAGCCACACTGCCCCCATGAAGCTGGGGGGTGGGGGTGTTGTCCTGGAGAACAGGAAACTCATGGCTTGCCTGTTCTGAGTAATGAAGTCCTTTGTCTCTGATCCAGGAGTCTCATGTCTACAACTACCACGCAGGAATCTAGCAGACTGTCAGCTTGCAAGTACAGTAAAATGTCAGACCCTCCACAATTCTTGCAGCTTTGGGTGACAAGGGTAGGCAGCTAACATGGCTTTCTAGAGAAGAACAAATAAGGGCCCACAAGGTTGGGTTAGGGGCAATGAGAAAACTCCCAAGATCTAGCAGGGAATGCTCTTACCCAAGCAGTAGGCAAGTGGGAGAAGTATGAGTCCCCCAAGGACCTGACGTGCTAATGCCTGTCAGAGGCTGAGCTACAGGTGGAGCTTGGTCATAGCCCCTTCTCCCAGAGAGTAGGGGTGTTATCATGTTCGTGTAACACCAAGCCCTACAAGGCCAACTAAAAAGACTATGATTACAAGGAACTATTTTTCTTGTATACTTTGTCCTTTTCTGTATTTTCCAAATTTCATAGAGTGAATGTGCAGGGCTTTAAGTAATATGAGAACAAATTAATGCTGTTTTTAATTTTTAATTTTTTTCTTAAAAGAACTAACTTCTAAGAGATTGACACTCAGAAAAATAATTTTTAAAATATCCAACTTCAGTTTATGAGACAGTATAGCGAGCTAGTTCAGGACCCCAACTCCAGCAACAGACTGCTTGGGTTCAAAGCCTGGTCCCATCACTGACCAACTGTGTAACACTGTGCAAATTTCTAAACCTCTCTGTGCATCAGTTTATTTCTTCATAAAATAGGTTTATCCCTACCTTATGGGGTCATTATAAGGATCAAATAAGTTAAAATAAGTAACATGCTTAGCATTAGGCTAGGTGTTTAGTAAGCACAGTATAAGGGTTAACTGTAACGGCTCAAATTACTGCCTTTGTTTTTAAATTTTCCAAGGCTTTGTAGTTCACCTATCATTTGTGTTTCTGGATTAAATTTATTTCTCCTAATGCCAGCTTATCAACTTCTTTCCATCTGTCACCTATCATTCACAGACCTGTAAGACAGCACATCCACTAGCCTGACTCCCTCGTCTCTCAGACCCATCCTGAGATCTCAGACTGTGAGACTGCTCCATATTTCTCTGATACCTCCAGTCCTCTAACCTACACTGTGTCTTCATCATTATAACCTCCACTCCCTCAATCCACCCAACTCCTCCAATCAGTCTTGTTTTCACTTGCTTAAACCCTATGTTGAACTGTGTATTTTAATGAAAATCCAGTACCAATAATATTCTAATATTCCTGGTCCCTTTGATTTCCACCAGACTACCTTAATTCCACTGGCGGCTCATTCCTTTGAATTCTCAGTCCTGTGAAAGAAATTTACAAAATCTTGAGAAACATGTGCTACTACATTCCAAAGTGGGTCTTTGCTGTTACCTGGCAATACTTATGCTGATCTCTGGCTAACGATTCCCTCAATGATTTTTTAAATGTTTTCCATTCTCCTTGACCCTAAATCTCATCCCCTGCTTTCTAGCAAATTGCAGCTGCCCTTACCTCTTCCTTAGTAGGACATAACTGGGGAGACTGCACATCTCTCAGCTTCCTTCCCCTATCTCTGGTCTCTCTGTCTCCATTCTTTCTTTCATTCTTTATATAAAGGAAAATGCCTCAGATCCCTTTTTTCCATGGCTCAGGCTTAGATGTTCATCCTTTCAACATGCCGGATTAGTGCTTCTCAAACTTCAGCGTATGTCAGCATTACCAAGGGGCTTGCCAATCCCTGAGAACCAGCCCAAAGACACTTCAGTCAATTCTGACGAAGCCAGTTCATGTGATGAAGACACCAGATAGACTGCTCTGTTCTTCCCCTGGGTGATCTCGGCTCCTCACGTAACCAACGGCTCTAAAGTTTCCATCTTTAGTCCAAATCTCACCACTGAGACCAAGATCCATACATCTAAACGGCCACCTCCCCTCAAGTATCTCACAAGTACATAAACAATTCTAAAGTCAAACTCATCACTTTATCCCCTAAACAAGCTCCTTCAGTGTTACATACCCCAATTAATGGCACCATTACCCACTGTTTTTTCCAGATGCTGCAAACATCCTTATCATCCCCCTTGCTGCTGCACCCTCTCTCTCTCTCTCTCGCTCTCTCTCTCTCTCTCTCTCACACACACACACCTTGGACTCTGATCTATTCAAACACCAAGTCCTTCTGATTCTACTGTGTCATTACAACTAAATCCATCCGCTTCTCTTTCTGCCACTACATCCAACTCACCTGGACAACTCCCTACTTTGCTAGCTAGTAGTCCAAAATGCAACTCTTAACTCTTTCTGCCTGACCTGTTGCCTACATTGCAGTGGGAATGCAATCTTTGCAAAACACAACTCTGATCGTGTCACTCTTAGTCAGAACTTGCTAACAGAAGTACAGGCCAGCAACAGGGAAACAGGTGCATTAATGCAACAACACATAAACATCAAATCTCATTAGCATCACTTCTAAGAAAATGAGGTGCTATACACATAGATCCTTAAAGCTGGGTCTTACTCTGTCTTCTGCTGTTTAGATGGTAGACAAAATAATTAAAGACAAAACAAATATAGATGAAACAAATTATTTATGATTTAATAGCATACAAAAGTGCTGTCCAAAAGACCCTTCTGTGATGATGGAAATGTTCTGTGTTATCCAATAAGAAGACAGCAACTAGCCATACGTGTTTATCAAGCACTTAGAATGTCGTTACTATGAACGAAGAGCTGATTTTTAATTTTATGTAATTTTAGTTCTTTTAAATTTATATAGCCACACATGGCTAATGGTTACCATATTGATCAGAGAAGATTATTAACAGCCTGTTGCTAATAAAATCTGATATAAGTACTCTCTGTACTCTCAAGTACTTTCTGGTTATTTTTTTTTAATCCATTTGTTATTCTGTTTTTTTTTAAGATTTTATTTATTTATTTGAGAGAGAGAGAAAGAGACAGCACAAGAGGGAAGAGGGTCAGAGGGAGAAGCAGACTCCCTGCTGAGCAGGGAGCCCGATGTGGGACTCGATCCCGGGACTCCAGGATCATGACCTGAGCCGAAGGCAGTTGCTTAACCAACTGAGCCACCCAGGCGCCCCTACCTTCTGGTTATTTTTCTAAATTTAACCTTGATATAAAATTATTTGAAAAACAGCTTGGTTAAAGTAACCTCATTTAACATGCTATTGCTCTACTTAGTATTTTCATTAGCATTTATGTCAAAAAGAGGTAATCTACTTTTAATTCAAAAACTGCCCCCTTCTGTTTATATTAAGAAAAATTACATTCTCTCAGTAAGAAAAAGTTTTTAAAATGCAGCCTACATATGACCCATCTAACACTGATACTAAGGTTCAAGACCCACACACTTATTCCCATACACTGACAAACCAAGTCCTTAAATAAATCTCTTTGTGTTAACAAAAAAAATAAATTATATGTGAACAGTTTTTCTAAAAAGAAACAAGCTGTGTAATTCCAAGAAGATGCTTTTTTCTATTACAGATATATGAATAATATCAAGAAGAAATGTCTAAAATGTATACTCACATGCTTAAGCAGTCATATAAAAATCATTTAGCAAAAAAAGACCTCTGTAGTCAAATCACATAAGTGGTTCAAAATTTACTATCAATATTTCTTTTGAAAAGTACTAAATAGGGCGCCTGGGTGGCTCAGTCGTCAAGCGTCTGCCTTCGGCTCAGGTCATGATCCCGGGATGCTGGGATCGAGTCCCGCATCGGGCCCCCTGCTCCGTGGGAAGCCTGCTTCTCCCTCTCCCACTCCCCCTGCTTGTGTTCCCTCTCTCGCTGTGTCTCTCTCTGTCAAATAAATAAATAAAATCTTTTAAAAAAAATAGTAAATAACACAAAAAGAAATCTGCTCATTTTCAGTTATCAATCTAAGCACAAAAGAGTGAATTAGCAATATTACATGTACAGAAAAGGCTGCCACAGAGCAGGTCATCAAAACTGTTGGATAGGATTATGCCTGTTATGAAATACTGATAACTGCTGTAGGAAGAAATAACCGTTATTCTGACTCAGTCCACTAGGAGGCCAGGACAGTTATGTTTTTCTTTTAATTGTATTCTTTTTTTTTTTAATTAAACGAGACAAAAATCAGCCCAACTTGAAATCAGTGAAGTGTCACATTTATGAGCTTTAGCAACACCAATAGAAAAATATAAATTTTTTCATTAAATGCAACGTGGCAGCTTTTTTTTATCCTCAACAACTTTAGGACAGAGAGAAGAGGGGTAATGGGGCTGTAAATAACCAGAGACTTCATCTGTTAATTCAGAATTGACTGGCTCCTGCAAGTGCCAACAATACATAAACTATGGTTACTACCTTTCTTGAGACCATAAAAGTATGACAAAGCCTAAAAAGTACAGGCTTTGTGGCATGGAATATGTGAGATTTTTAAACTTTTGTACGTGATTCTGCCTGCAAAAGTAATGAAAGCATTGAGAGAGCTTTTATCGCTACCACTAATCACCAGCAGGACAGCATATAAGCAAAAAATATGCCTACTGCTCATTTTTCCATTAAGAGTCAGAATGAGGAGCTAGGATCCCCAAGGGGAAGGTTCCTATCAACTCTATTCTCGCATATGCTGAGCTGAAAGATGTGCCAGATGTCAGAATAACTTACTGAAATACCCTGCAAATAACAAAGTGGCAAAACATTGTCAGAGGGGAAAAGGTTTCCATGTTTATCTTAAAAAGTAAGGAAAGTCTCCTGAATATAAAAAGATCACAAACTATAAGAACTTGAACTTAAACAGTTGTACTTCAAGTACTTTGAATGCTTATCCTCTATCATATATTACTAAGATTTCAAGAACTCCATAATATTTTTATCCCCAGTATAAATACTGGGATAATCCCTCCCAAAAACCATGAACCTAAGTTACTTTAATGAAACTCCACCCCTTTTATTAAAATCATAGTTCAATAAGCACTCAATGTACTAGTTAAAAACAGCATCGAAACTAAGTACTTCTTTCTGCTAACACTTTCTGAAACACTACATTGTTTTTAAGAAAAGCAAGCTACATAATTACACTAGTTTCATATCAATATCATTTTGAAAAATTACAACCATCACAACATAGTAACAGGTTAAATTAAGTAGGCTAATAAAGACGAAATACATGTAACCAGAGATTTCTTTTTACATTTAAATAAGCACTGAATGGGTAAAAGTCTAAAACATTAAAATAGTTATTGCTTTTTGAACTTTTCGTGCTGGTCAATTACACATTTAATTGCTTTGTGCTGAAGATCAATGAAGTGACAATTACAACGTATACACAAAAGCTCTAACAATAAGCTGACATGTTTCTGTGGTGATGAACATTTAAACATGATTTTGCCTGGACATCTTGACCTCTCAGAAGGTATGTAAACACCATATTATATACTATGGCTCCACCCATCAGGAAAGCCCGGTAAAAATTTCTACAATTATAGAACATTTAAAATCTGTATCAAGCCATTGTTCATTTAACAAAAAGAGTCTCTTAGTAACACTAAGATACGGTTTGCTCAGCATGCCATCAAGACTGCACCAAACAGGCTCAGTCGTTAGGTGTCTGCCTTCGGCTCAGGTCATGATCCCAGGGTCCTGGGATCGAGCCCCACATCGGGATCCCTGCTTGTCAAGAAGCCTGCTTCTCCCTCTCCCACTCCTCCTGCTTGTGTTCCCTCTCTCGCTGTTTCTCTCTCTGTCAAATACATAAATAAAATCTTTAAAAAATAATAAATTAATTAAAAAAAAAAAAAGACTGCACCAAACATATATGCTGTCATCTGGGGAAGATTGACAGAAACACTAATAAGGAACAGAAAATAAAGGCAGGTCTTAATTATTTTAAACCATGAAAATAGCTACAAACAAGCATCAGTAGAGTGTCACACATTTCCCCCCTTTGCTCCCAAGGTAATCATTAAGAATTTGGACAAAAAAAAGTTTTGGTCCCAGGGCAAAGAAAACAGCTTTACAGAAAGCTTTGTTAAGCTACAGTGAAATATTTTTAATATTAATATTTTCTGCATTTAATCTATTTAAGATGGAAAGATTAAAACTATAAGATGTTCAAGCTATTAAAATTTGACAGAGAGAATATATTTTAGGATAAGATAAAATAAAAACACTATGATTGCCAGTTTATTTAACTAAGATGTTCACTGTATTCAAATTTATAAGAAACTTCCCATGATGTTAGACAAACAAAAATCCTCAAGATTGCAAGTAAATAAATTAATACAGCAAGTAAATGAAACAAGTAAATAAAAGAACTGAACCATAAAAAGATTGCAAAGAATTTATATTAAAATTTTAAAACGTAATTCTAAATTTGGAAAAAAACTATTTCTCGGTATACTACATCATATCAAAATAACTGAATGGACAGCCAGTAAAGACCTTTCCTTCTACTTCTTTTCCAATAATCTTTAGTTATCAATTTCACAGAAAAGAGATGGGAAATGACATTTGCCAAGCTCCTACCAGTTGTTTTATATGTGCTCACTGAACCTTCATGATAAATTAGAAGGTAAGTTGTATTATAAATGAGAAAGCTCACACCCCAAAAAGTTAAATAATCTGCCTACAGTCACCCTGTTCAAGGTTTGCCTGCACTCACAGTAAACACAGGTCTGTCAGCTTTCAAAGCCTGTGCTTTCCACCTCCTCACACAACAGAAATAAGACACCAAAGACAAACTGACATGGAAATAGGGAGGTGGGGGAGAATGCTTAAAACATATTTAAGACAAACCTCTAATTTAGTAAAAGAAATAAAGCAAAATACATAAAAGCTTCTTTTACTAGAACATTAATTTTCAATCCCATAAGAGCAAACTCATGCTGAGGTCAAATCCTCAGTAGTCCCGTAAGACACTTAATACAAAAGAAGTCAATACCTTACTATTGGTTTCATAAAACACCCAAGCATAAACTCCAATAAAGACACAACAAAACAGAGATTAGGGTTTTTATCACATTACTAGAGCAAAATGTACAAAATACTAAAGTGTAGAATATAATAGAAAATACTGCCCCATGATTTAGATGTAGCGTCACATCGCTTATATGGCAAACAGTACATTCACACAAAAAGCACTAGGAATTCCAAAATACTACATAAACCTTAGGGCTATCTGCCCTCACTCCATTATCTGAGTTGGGCCCATCTCTCCCTGATTTCCACATTCCCTCCAGCTCTCAATAAAAGCTGCTTTGGGTGGATAGGTGTGCACGCATGTGTATTTTACATTTTTCCACTGAAAACCAATAAATTGGCATTTTAGTTTTACCTATCAGCTTCAATTTGGGTAATGTGAGCCCATCACCAAGAAATAAATAGCCTTTCGTTCCTTCCTATTTTTAAATAATGACAGGATACTGTTTAGCTCTGTATGTCTATTAAATACTTGTGGATTTACCACCCAACTTAAAGGAACATCATCACAACCACTGCGGCACCCATGTGGCCCTCCCAACTGCACCAAACTTCCATACCAAAGTGGCCAAATGGAACCACTAATTTGAACTGCCATCTTTGTCATTTATTTACTTTTATTTTTGATTGTGGTAACATACACAGAACATAAAGTTTACCATTTTGAACATTTTTAAATGTACAGTTCTAGAGCATTAAATACATTCATTCACATTGTTCTGCCATCACCATCACCATCCATCCCCAGAACTTTTTCACATTCTCCAGCTGAAACTCTGCACCCATTATAACAATGACTCCTCATTCCTTCCTGCTCCTACCCCCAGCCCCTAGCACTTACCATCCTATTTCTGTCTCAATGAATTTGACCATTCTAGGGACCTCATATAAGTGGCATCACAGTATTTACCTTGTTGTGTCAGCCTGACCTCACTCAGCATAATGCTCTCAAGGCTCACCCATGTTGCAGCATGTGTCAGAAGATTTCTTTACTTTTTAAGGTGAAATAATATTCCATTGTAGATGCAAACTACATTTTGTTTATCTATTAATCCATTGGTGGATACTTAGGTTGTTTTCACCTTTTGGCCATTATAAATAATGCTGCCAGGAAAATAAGCATAGAAAGGTCTGTGAAGGAAAGAGAGGAAGACGGCGGTGGAGAAGGAGGACCCTAGGCTCACTGGTTACCAGAGGGCAGGTGGGCGAGAGGACGGGGGAAATAGGTGATGGGGGTGAAGGAGTGCACTTGCGATGAGCACCAGGAGGTATATGCAAGTGTTTCACTGTGCTGTACACCTGAAACTAACATTACTCTGTATGTTAACTGGAATTTGAATAAAAACTTTTATAAATAAATAAAGGAATATCTGTGGAGTTCTTGCTTTCAATTCTTTTGTGTGTATACCCAGAAGTGGAATTGCTGGATCATATATAGTAGTTCTATGTTAATTTTTTGAGCAACCACCATGCCGTTTTCCGCAGCATCCACACAATCTTACATGCCCACCAACAGTGTACAAGAGTCCCGTTCTCTCTACATCCTCACCATGACTTGTTATTGTTTTGGGGGTTTTGGCAGTTGTTAGCAGCCATCCTAGTGGGTGTGAAGAAGTACCTCACTGCGGTTTTGATTTACGTTTCCCCAAAGACTAGTGCTGCTGAGGTCTTTCATGTGCTTATTGGTCACACGTATGTTTTCTTTGGAGACATGTCTATTCCAGTCCTCTGTTCCTTTTTTATTTGATAGAACAGGTACCATCACCATGTTCTTCAAAATTGCTTTGGCTATTCTTGGCTCTCTGTTCCTCCATAAGAATTTTACTATCTGCTTATTACATTCTTTAAGATAATTTGCTGGAACTCTTTTTAGAATTGCATAAACTCTAAAAAATAATTTGAGAACTGTTATTTTTACCATATAAAGAAAGTCATAAACACAGAATAACCTATCCATTTGTTTAAGTCTCCTGTAACATCCTTCAATGAGATTTTTTCTTTCCATATATTATTTCCATAAAGATTCTGCATATCATTTGTCTAATTTATTTCAAAATACCTTAAGGCTATCTTGCTACTATAAAAATATTTTTAATTAGATTTTCTTTGTTATTTGATTTTTCTATATTAATTTTCTATTTTAATCTATATTAATTTTTTCTGTTAATCTTTTTTTTTTAAAGATTTTATTTATTTATTTGAGAGAGAGAATGAGATAGAGAGAGAGAGACCATGAGAGGGGGGAGGGTCCGAGGGAGAAGCAGACTCACTGCTGAGCAGGCAGCCCGATGCGGGACTCGATCCCGGGACTCCAGGATCATGACCTGAGCCGAAGGCAGTCGCTCAACCAACTGAGCCACCCAGGCGCCCTTTCTATGTTTATCTTATATCCAGGTTCCTTGCTAAATTTTTTTTTACTTGAATAATTTTTCTTTAGATTCTATGGGATTTTTCAATAGACAATATCATCTAACAAATAAAATAATGACTATTTTATTTGTTCCTTTCAAGTTTTCCTTTTCTTGTCTAAATTGTACTACTAGTAACTCCATTACAGTGTTATTATTAGAAATAAAGGATTTAAGATGGCATCCCAATTTTAAAGTAAATACTATTTACATTTTTACCATTAAGTACAATGTCAGTTACAGACTTAGAGTAGATATCCATTATCAAGTTAAGAAAGTTCACTCAAGTTCTTAGTTTGCTTTTTAATCATGAATGGTTACTGATTTTGCTAAATGTGTTTTGTGTCTCTTTGGAGGTGCTCGCTTGACTTTTTTTTTCCTCATTTACTTTCCTAATATGAATTACAGCCATTGATTTTCTAATGTGAAACCAATCTTACATACCTGAAATAAAATTTTCCTTGATGATGATTTTTTGCATACATGGCTGAATTCACCTTAATATTTTCTGATTCACAAGTATTCGCAAATAAGAATGGCCTATAATGATCCTTTCTTATACTGTCCTTGTCTACTTTCAGTATCGAGATTATATTAGTCCCATAAAACTGTGAGTGTTCGTTCCATCTTCAAATCTCTGAACAAATTTGTATGAAACTGAAGTCATCTAGGGGCGCCTGGGTGGCTCAGTCGTTAAGCATCTGCCTTCAGCTCAGGTCATGATCCCAGGGTCCTGGGATCGAGCACCACATCGGGCTCCCTGCTCATCGGGAAGCCTGCTTCTCCCTCTCCCACTCCCCCTCCTTGTGTTCCCTCTCTCGCTGTCTCTCTCTCTGTCAAAAAATAAATTTAAAAATCTTAAAAAAAAAAAAAGAAACTGAAGTCACCTATTCTTTGAAGTCTGGTAAAAATATCTTGCAAACTGTCTGGACTTGATTTTTTTTAAATCTAATGACTATAGTTCATTTCTGGCAATATTGAGAATAAGATATCCTTAATTCCCTCTGCCAAAAAATGTCTAAAATGCTAGATCAAATATTTTTAAATCTCCCTGAAATCTTCTCTTTGTCTATTTATTCTGAGCAATACATTGAGTTCGGTACCTCTCACAGTGTTGGCTTTTCCCAATGTCAGGTCATCTTCTGAGTCCCTACTCATCCTTATATTTAAGAGTTTTTGTCCCTCCCAGTTCTCTTTATCACCTCCTGACTCTGGTGATGGTAGAACTAGTAAGTGAATCTAGAAAATAGATCTAGATAGGCAGGATCTGATTCTGAGTGACGTGTCTTGGTAGCTTGTATCCTGGTGGACACTTTTGAGTATTTACCAGACGCTCTACCACCAGAACCCCCATTTTCTATGTCGTCTACAGTATTACTGCTGCTTGCTAACTGCAGCTCCCCTCTGAGTACCCTGATCCTTTCTGTTCCTCACATCCTTTACCAGCAGAGCCAGATGGTTTTAATTTTTGTTAAGACCAGGTCAAACAAAAATGTGAAAAACAGGGCGCCTGGGTGGCTCAGTTGGTTAAGCAACTGCCTTCAGCTCAGGTCATGATCCTGGAGTCCCGGGATCGAGTCCCACATCAGGCTCCCTGCTCTGCGGGGAGTCTGCTTCTCCCTCTGACCCTCTTCCCTCTTGTGCTCTCTATCTCTCATTCTCTCTCTCTCAAATAAATAATAAAATAAAATCTTTTAAAAAAATGTGAAAAACACAGATATACTTAGGTAGCTGGAAATGCTAAAATCAATTTGCTAATAGATGCAAAACTGGATAGTATCCTATGGGACAACATAATAAAATGTTTGGGGTTATCTTTTGTATAGAAAAGGAATCAATTCTATCAGACAGAATCATTTTCATTGCTCTTACTTTCCTACAAGTTAACTCTAATCCTAAAGAGATGTAAAATAGTCAAGTCAATAGAAAGTCAGCCAAAGATACACACCCCTACAAAATCGGATGACCACCACGGTCTACTACACAATGCCTAGGACTCCACTGACAGAACACCCAGGATCTCCTCTGCCCATTTCCAAGTCTTGGACAACTCTTCCTGGCACCAGAAAATTTATGTATGCAAAATAAATTATTAAAATAAAAAGGATATAAACTATATGTACACACTAATTATAATTACACAATACTCCAAACACAAATATTGACAGGTAATCTGAATGATATAAAGTATAATGACAGATTAATTGGCTTTCTATGAAATTGTCTAAAATTAAAATATTAATGAAAAAGCAACAAAAGTCAAGATACATAGGACAATCAAACAAAATCATCAGCCTCATAAGTATGCTTCATGCAAGCCCAATATGACATAGGAAAAGTAAACATTAAGGATCCTACAATACAGATGCATTCAGGAAGGATTTGTACATTTGTAGAAACCATCTTGGAATCTTGAGGATTTCTGAACATTAGATTGAAAAAGATCTTCTTTGAACAGTAAGGCCATGAGAGGCCAAAACAGTTTACAAAGCTAAAGAGGAGAGGCCAAAAGAAAAGACTGGACCCCCATATTTGCTGACAAAATCAGAGACAATTCAAACAGAGACCACAAAATCTCCCAATCTGGAAAAAGACCCAAGAATGTCCCCAAATTAACAATTAGCAAATTAACACTGTATTCCAGATAAAGGGCCAGTAAAGTTAACAGGTAGAGAGAAAAGAGGAATCAGGGAGATTGGTTCAAGATGATGAATTATCATAGAAGACAGGAAAAATATATAATAATCAATCAATTAATCCGCACCATCCCTAGCAGCTATAATAATACCAAGCATACAATAAATGGCCAACAGGAATTAACTGAATGAACTATGCTAGAAGACAAGACTGCCATCAGTAGACTAATAATGTTAAGAAATCCCTAAATGATAGAAAGTAGATGGGATCAAATCTATAGAGAAATTATAGTCTTAAAAAAAAGGGGGAAATAAGAAAAGAGCAGTGATTCTAAGAGCTATAAGCTTCTAGTCAAAAAATCCAAAAATTATAGATAAATATAGAAAAGATCAGAACACAATAAAATATTTAAAATAATAGATAAGAGTAATATTCTTATATAAATTGCCTTAGAATTGAATAATACAGAGAAAAATAATTTAGATTCATTCTTTTTAATCACCTCACAAAATTAACTACATAGATTAAAATACTAGATCTTTGTAAAAACTCACAGAAAAGGGTAGCTAAAATAAAAGAGACTACATTATTCATTCTTGACTTTGAGGGATGATAACACTTAACAAACTAAACCAATATCAAATTACTAAGAAAGAGTAAAAGTTTAAAGTGTACAAAAGCTAGGATAAAATGAAACCAGGTTTTATTTAGGTCTGCTTATGTAACATTTATTGTCAGGCCTGAGTTTTCTCACACAATTAATTTAAAGGCAATTAAACAACACATGTCATAGTTAAATAGGACCAGGTCAAAAACATATATGGAGTATGAATCTTGAATTATAGTAAATGAACTTTCTAAAACCAACTTTAATTACATATTTATATAAACCATTTTTAACTAAAATTTACTTAAAAGTATTACACATTAGGTTAAAATGACAAAATGATGCATAATGCTTTGAAACAAAAGCTTTGTCTGCAGTAGGCTAAGTATATATATTTGGGAATACCATGGTAAATAAGAGAAAAAGACACACCTACAAACAATCACAATAGAATTACAATCCCTAACTGCAGGGGGAGGAAGCAGGTCACCACAAAGGAGGCCCACCGGAAAGACTTAAGGAGCACCAGGAGGTAGCACTAAAAGACAGATTCCACTGGGAAGTGAGTAGAGGGCTTCCTGGCAGAACAGCACATGAAGACAGGAGGCCATGAAAGCACCTGGAAAGTCCTGGGAAAGGTGAGGAGCTCAGGGGGATACAGCTTGGGGAACAGGGGAGCCTCCTGAAAAATGTGGCCGAAATGACAGATGGAAGCCAAATTTCCAGAGTTGTAGATATAACGTTACAGATTTTAGACTTCATTTTGTTGGCAGTTAAAAACTATCAAAAGATTTTATGGAGGTTAGTTACACAATATCATTAAGAAAACAATGCTGGAAGGCAGTGTGGAGATTACATTGTATAGGAAGGAAACTGGAAGCAGAAAAAACAGTAGGACAGTGGTTTAAATAAATCCAAGCAAAAAATGATGAAGCCTGAACTAAGGTAACGGCAAAAAGAAAAGAGGAACATTCAGAACACTTATTCAGAAGTTATTCATAGCAGTGAATCCAGTACTTTTAAGCTATCTAATGCACTAAGTTCTTATTACAAGGTAAGGTACTTTATTGCATCTCTTCTAAAAAAAATAAATCAGAAGTATAATTTAATTCTGGGCATTTAAGAAGGAAACAAAAGTCATCATGAGATCAGACAAATCTTTATGATAACTCAAAAAAGCTTTAAAAAATTTTAAGCCCTTCCCACGCCTGTTAAAAAAAAAATCCCACGCTTATAATAAAAATAAATACTCATTAATTAATGTGTAAAGAGAAACATTAAATATCAAGTAATCCCAACTAAAATATGAAAGTATACAAGTATTTAAATCTAGCATTCTGAACAACTTCAAATTTCTTCTTTGTGTTCTAAAAAAAAGATAACAGGAAATGTTTTCTAAGAACTGGTCATTTCAGTACTTAATTCTAACTTTTTCTTCTGTTGATATAGCCTTATTTTTTCAGTTTTTGCCTGCTAATCTTATTTTTAATAACTAAAAGAACATACATTCATATATATACTTCTGACAATTCAGTGCTTTAAAATTCAATCATTCTAGAACAGTAAGAACTTGTCTTTTTTAGATAAGAACTTCCTTTGCTTACCAGATGTGCAAACCAGTAAATTTGTAAGTAATGAAACTGCTAATAACTTCAGTTTTTAAAAAAAGTAGGTATATCACAACCTAAAATATTCCCTAATGTCAAAACTATCAGGGGCGCCTAGGTGGCTCAGTCGTTAAGCGTCTGCCTTCGGCTCAGATCACGATCCCAGGGTCCTGGGATCGAGCCCCGCATCGGGCTCCCTGCTCACTGGGAAGCCTGCTTCTTCCTCTCCCTCTCCCACTCCCCCTGCTTGTGTTCCTGCTCTCGCTGTCTCTCTCTCTCTGTCAAATAAATAAAATCTTTAAAAAAAAAAACCTATCAAACAATCCAATCGCCTTTGATTTATCTGCTTATGCAACATTTATTTCCCATACAAATGGGCCAAATAAATGGGTTGGTAAAGTAATATACCAAGTTTCAACTATACACTGGCAAACATTTCATAGAGATCAGAAGATTAACACTGTACCATGCTGAATAAATTATTTTATAGACAAATAAATATGTTTAAATGCCAAACAGATTTTAACAGCCCAAACTCCAGCCGTCCTGTGGACCTGTGGGCATGTGCCATAACGTGCCATAACCAGGTAAGCAGCTCTCTAGTCAGCATGAAATTAGACATTAATTTTACTTTCAAATAAAGTTTATTCCAGCCAAGGGTAGATAGTTTTCAAGTCCCCTCCCAAGAAAAGTTTTGGAAAAGAGACTCTAATCGACAATGATTATTTCCATAAAATTGTTTCATGAATGTTGGAAGTAGTAGGGCCAATTTAATTACGAGTATAATTACTTTAAAATCTGAACCTATTTTTTATTTCCTCCATACTAAAACTCTTCATTTAACAAATAGCCCCAAATTGTGAGACTTTTAGTTAATACTTTAATCATCATATAAAATAAAGTTTGAAGTCTAGTTACCTATTAAACATAATACCTATATTTTTACAACTTATACTGTTACAAGATAAGGCAGTTCCTATTTCAAAAAGTAAATAAATAAAGCTATGTTGACACCACAATAGTATCTTATATGTAGCTTTGCTATCATATGTAAAAAATAATCCTACACAAATCTTCCTGATGTTTCATATCAACTTCCACACAGCCAATACATTTAAGCACTTACTAAGAGTGGCTGCTCCTACTGCATCTCATATGGTAGGTGAGACAAACAAGACCCTCAGCAACTCCACACCGAGATAAGTACTGCCAGCCCATTTTACAGATGCAGACACTAAGAAACATGCCTGAAGTCCCACGTCAGTAAGGAGAAGAGTCAGGATTTAAGTCAGTCTAAATGCCAAAGCTCACAATTTGTCCACTATACGATTATGCAAATAAAGAGAAAATTTAGCCTTAGAGTAGAAATCTCTCATTTTCTGATAGGACAGAAAGATGAAAGTGCTATATATTGGTCCAATTCAACACTCATACCATCTCAAAGTATATGGGTATACCAGTGATAACTTTTAGAAACACAGCTGCTATTTAACAGTAACAGTTACTGTTACTGAAATTATAATTTAGTTCCCTCCAATATGCCATTATACTAAGAACAGTGACAAAATTAAGATCATTTCATGAAGTAAATGATTTTTAGTTCAAAATCTTTATAAACTCAAATAATTTTAAATGAAACAAATGTATTCTTTTCCTCAAAGTAGTACTTTTATACATCTTTCTCTGAAATCCCATACGCCAAGCTTCAATAAATCATTATAACCACGCCTTTTACAGTAGATTAACAATTCCAAAAAGAACCCTGAGCATAACAACACTACCAGAATCAAACGTTTTAAAAATAATCATCTTTATCCATGTTGTTTCTATGGAAAACAGTGAGTGCTCCCAAGTGGGGGAGGGCAGAGGAATTCTATTAATAAATTACTGAATGATTTTTTTTTTCTTGAAGGTGTTGGGAAAATCAAATTAACACATAACAATAGTTAGTGAGATATGACTCCATTTTCTGTAATAAACACCAAGATCAAAACGCACCCAAGGTACATTTCCTTGCAAGTTCCCCAGCAGGAGTTTTCCTTTTTGTATGCGATTTCCTCTCACCCACAAAAACCAGGCCAAATACGTGCATGTGCCGCTAACACTAAGCAGCACTTCCTTATTCACTCATGTCCAACAATTTATGGATGATCAGTGGCAAAAACGAGCAAAAATAACGAAAGAATGCCATGAAAGCTCCCTGAGACCAAGCTGGACTTCCTACTCATTTCTGTGTCTCTTTCAGATGGAGGCCTGATACAAATTAGCCACTGGGGGGAAAAGTCATCTGGTCATAAAATACAGTACAAGGTCACTCTTATGTAAGTTTGCCAAAAGGGACATAAACCAGGACAATTTCACACTGTGACACAGGATAGAAACATATTCAAACAATCTCTGTTCCTCCTCCATTGTGCTGTCACAGTGCTCAGCTTTATAGGCCTTCCCGGCACCGGCACCGGGCTCTTCGCTTCCACCTGGTCAGTCTAATTAATTAAGAAAGGAAGTTACCTCAAATTCTGTGCTTTTTGCTTTTATTATCAAGCACTTCGTTTGAAGTTATAGGAGTTAACCTCTTAATCCTACAGACCGTGTGCTATGTTCTGGACATTTGGGGATGTCTGGATATAGCTGGATAATTGGTCAGGATGTTGCTGTCGCTTATGTTAAATTTTATGCCAAGGCTTCAAATCAAAGATAGGCACTAAGGTGAGGCACAATATAAAGTTACTCCCAGAAACATCTTTGGTTTGCGAATTAATCTGTCACTGATTATATTTTTTTCACTTTCATTAAATTGTTGAATTTTTACTTCGTAACATCTGAACTCAAAGTAAGATGTTAAAATATAATATGAAATAAATATATTCCTAACCTTTATTTCAACCCTGGCCGGAGGTTAGACCCTCAGAGTTCACGATGCAATCAGCAAACATCTTCTGACATCATCCCACATAATCCAGAGGCCTCCCCGAGGCAGAATGGGAAGAGAAAACCACACAGCTGATCTGAGGTGTGACAGGAACAGCAGTGCTGTCGGCCCCAATACCCTTGTACTCTGGTATATGACTGAGTGACCAAGACAAAAACTGCAGAGAAAGGATCTCCACCACAACACACAACACTCAGCAGATGCAACCGTTTTTATCAGAACTGAAACAAACATTAAGATGCAAGCATGGGATCAGGTTCAAACACACATGAACAAATATAATGCTTGACACAATACATAAAGGTGACTAATAATATAAATTTGATAAACATTTAAGTGCTAATAATAAGTTAGAGTTCTAAGATAAAAGTTACCTTCTTACTAAAAAAATGTTTTGCTTTATCCAAACCATTTACATTCTCCTACCCTTGAGAATATAAAGAATGGGAATAGTGAGGAGATGGTCCTAATAAAATAGAAACATGCACCATGGTAAGGAGAGAGAAGAAAGGCTTATTTAAGGCCCTTAAAAGGGCATGGTCAACCCCCCAGGCCTAAAATGTCCTGTTTGAATTAACATAGTGGTTTAATTAAAAACTAAGTAGAGAATTCTGCTTAATTTGATTTTCAATTCAAGCTCTGCATCCGCCCGTGGCCAGTGGCCAATTTCCGCGTCTCGGCACAATATGCAAGGGGCTGTTTTAAAATCGATTGCCCAGGGGAATCAATGGGAGTATGGTGGAGCCATATGCCATTTAGGGACTCCACCAGACTTAGACATAGTAAAACAGCACCAGGAGGGTGGCCAAAGGAATAAAAAAGAAATTTAACTTAACCATATTTCAAGTTTGTCATTACTCAAATCATTGTGCGGAATCTACCAATTAGAAGTGTTTTCTAAGCCCTCTTCAATATCCCTTCAGACTAGATGTGTCTAATGCCAATGAGCAAAAAGCTTTAAAGGATATACACAAAGGAATATCCTTGCTAGCCAGCTGTGTTAAAAGTCAATGTCTGTGATACATTCGCTTCAGTGAGGCAGCAGTACAAGTCTGGGATACAGTCTACAACACTGGGTAAAGAACTACAGATCTTAACAAACACGATGTAAAACCTGCACAAGTCAACTCCTAGGATCGTGTATTAGAGAAAGGCCTAACAATGAAAGGCTCAAACATAGTTTACACATTTAAGACTTAACCATGCAATGCTAATAACCCTTGCAACTTTCACGTAATTGATTTTAAAACTGAAAAATATGAATATTTAAAATAATATGTCACAATTACCTCAATTTTAAAGCTTTCCAAACAATTCTAATAGGGTCTAGAATGCACCTTATCTTCAAGCAGGTTTGATTTTGCTTCAGTCCATGTCATTTCAAAATGGGAAAAATAATTTGTAACCTTAAAATTGCCCAAGATAATATATGAATAATTAAGAACGGACTGTACTGTACTCCGTTGCTTTCTGATGGCCCCATAGAACACTTACTGGTGAAATGCATTAAGCTCTAGAATGACAGCACTAATAGCTACCATACCCTGGGCTGTGTGTTCTACATGAATAATCTCCTCTCGTTTAATCCTTAAATAATACAGTAAGGTAACAATCATTACTATACTCATTTTACAGAAAGAGAACGTGAGGTCCAGATGAAAAACCGGCCCAGGCTGTGAGACTCAAAGGGCAGATTTCCTCACCTGAGCACCCTCACCCTCCATCTCTCTGCCACAGGCCCCTCAGTGCAAAAAGAGCAGAATCATTCTGCCTCTTAGCCCCATTTTCCCTTCCCTCCTCTAAGAGTTTTAAAGACCAAGTTCTTTCATTTGGTTCCTACAACGCCCAATCATTGTCCAGAGATGCAAGTTGGACAAATGGTAACCAACCATCCTGAGCTCTGTCTCCTTGCCCTCCTTTAGATCCTTCGCTGAGTTGGGGAATCACCTGGACTGGTCATGTCGACTGTACCCTACAGTCATCCAGCACATCAGTCCCCTCTGAGATCACGAAATGGGGCTGGTGATGTTGAGGGATTCTGAGGAGACTAACAAAGATGTGCTTAGAAAAGAATATTCTTTTAAGTGCGTATAGAGAGACTAGACGTAAAAAACTTAGAGGAAAGAATGCTCTACAGTGGTAGGTATGAAATATCTTCAAGTACCTTCTTGTGTCCTTCCTCAAGCTGCTTCTCCCCTTGGACCTTAGTCTACAAGGGGGAACAAGAGAACAGTACATGTCACTGGGGTTTTTGTCAGTTTTTTTTTTATTCTAGAGATGGTAATTCTACTCCAATAAATGTAGCCAAGTCCCTCTTCTAGTTGGTTAGTTCACAACAAGGGAGGAAAACAATTTGGAGACAAGAGGTCTGTCCACATTACACACTGTTTTTTAAAATAACCTATTTAACTAAAAACTAGAATTTTATAAAGAGTATAAATTAGGTAGAGAAGCGTATACTACCAAATATGAAATTACACTTAACACTGAGCTTTACCAATTGTTTTTGTACTTGGCAAGATTACACACAAGGCAGAGATAGGACAAAAGAACAATCTGCATATTTAACGCAAACATCAGCACAACAATGTTGGGGACCTATGCTGCAACGCTGTTTAGCAGGACAAGGTGCGTGACCGATTCAGTATGGTGGTGTCTCCACATGTACTCCTTCCCTTAGTGACATATGTTTAAACTCTGACATATGCATTTATCTCCATACTCAAATAAAACAGTAGATGCAAAAATCTTTTTCAAAATTCTGTTGCCAACTCCATTATCTATAGATAATGGAGCACAAAATCCAAACTAACTGCCAGAGGATTCAAGGCCTCCAGGATGTGACCCCAACAAGATTCCACGCACCCTGATCTCTCACCAATTCTCCGTTCTGTAGCTAAGGGTCACCCATTCCCGCAATCCAGTCAGAACCCGTGCCTTCCCCCAATTCCCTAGGCAAATCAAGCTCTTCACTCCGCAGTGCCCCCCACCGCAGCGGTATGAAAGTCCATCACACTCCGTCCTGGCAGACTGCACCTCTTCTTTCTCCTTCCGCTTACCCCTGGGAGGCAGAAGCCCTGACTTCATTTCTGTCCCCAGCAAGGTCCTACAGTAGCATAATAATTACTTTCTAGTAGGTGCTTAGTAAAACTCTGTTGAATGAATGAATATCCATCAAAAGCTTTGGCTCTAAAATTATACAGAAATCGCTTTCTCAAGTGTCTCCTATGCTCTCACTTCTTCTTGATGTTCTTTCCATTCCATTCTTCTAGAAACTCTGTCTTCTGGCTCCTAGAAAACCACACTTCTCTTGCTCCCCTGCCTTCTGGCAGGACCTGCTCAGCAGTCCCCTCCGCTTCCTCCCCGCGCAGCAGGCCGTGTAGCCCTCTTCTCTGCTCCAGCCTCACTTGTCCTCGGCCACCTCATCCCCTTGGGCGGCCTCAGTACACTCCACAGTGTTGACGTGTGAAGATCACAACCACTTTGGGGTGGTTAAAAGTGACCCTAGGTTTTAGTACCAGTTCTGGAATTGTACATATATGGCCCTTAGACAATTTAATAATATTTAATATATTTGGACCTCAGTTTTCTCCTTACAAAAGGAAGGTTTGTATTAAATCCCATTCAGCAAAACTCCTATAATTTCTTCAAGAAGTCATAAACACTCAAAGAGCTTTTTAAACTGAAACTACACAATTCTTTCACATTATACAGATGACTTAAATAATTCAAATACATCATGATAAAAAACAATTCCAATATACCAAAGCCAGTTTTCTCAATGTCAGGGTTGACTGCCAAATACAACCATCCATTCTGATCTCAGTACATTTACTATATATGAAATCAACGCTGAGTTTTTCAGCTTCAAACTATTCAAGCATGGAATAATATCTAGAAAGCAAAAAGGTGCATCCACTAAAACAATACTTTATCACCTCTGTGACTCTTTCCCAGCATCCTTCAACACACAGACCTAAAAAGTGCTGCACTTAAGGTTTAAAATCAGAAGACTTATCAAAATGTGAAACTAAACAATTTCATTCCTAAGTATGTACAAAAAGTTATATGAAATAAAAAGTCATATAAATTCACAGTTTATGGCTTCCCTTGCCAAATTTATGGAACTGGCATTATAGTATTATTCAACAATAACATACATAGGCATACTTTCACTTCATGTATCACAATATGACTAGAACTAACAACTAAAAAGGTGTAATGTGTCTATAAATAAACTGTAACCTAGAACTCATTTTTGCCAAAAAGTATTAACTACTTAAATCTTTGCATTATATTCCAAATGTTTATAGCAAAGACCTCCACAAGCTATAAACAGAAACATTGTTCATTTCACTTTAAAATGTTATATTCAAAGACAGATGAAGTTATTACCACTGATACAGTCTGGACTGATTGTTTAAGATGCCCTTGCAAAGTCTCCTGTTTTGCTCACTTCTAACCTCCCACATTCACTAAGATCAGTAACTCACAGTATCTTGAGAATTTGACTATCTCCAGGGCATGTTTGATTTTATAAAATGCTACTCTTCTGAAAATACTAGATATAAAATAACTTTTACATCAAGATATGTTTTACTATTTTGAGAATTTCATGTCATGCTTTAAACTAAATGCGAGAGAGCCTAGGAAAGGAAGAATGGCTATTTTATCAGCTTTATTCTCTACAAACATTCCACCAAGTAAACATTCAAAGGCCAAAAGATGACTTCCTCCCTGTGGGCACACAAAATCATTCAATATGCACTATTATTAATAGTATTGTCAACATGATTAATATTAATAAGATGTTATTATTACTAATTAAACTTTTGTATTTCAAATGGTGGCTCAAGCCTGCTTTTACTAGTTCAACATGAATGACGTATACTTCTTAATTTGACAAGTTTAATTCCAAAATATGATTCCCTTACCTTTTTCAGGCCAGCAAAACCTTCTGATTCCAGAAAGAAAAAGGCAAAGGGCATCAACACAAATAAACAAAGGTTGGAAAAGAGAGGAGCAAGATTCCACAAGCCTATAAGGAGATAGCAAAAAAAAGAATAAAGATTAGAGACAGGCCTTGTAAAAAAAAATGACTATGCTAAATTATGGTATTAGTCGAAGATCTATACTTTTTACTAATAAAAATAAACATAAACTTGAGGACAGTGGACTAACGAATCACCTAAACTTAGAAATGAGAAAACAATTACACATCCAAATTTCTGTAACTTTGTAACTTGTAACCTATTAGGAAAAGCCAATATAGAAACTAGAAATATTTTTCCTCATGTCCTAAAACAAATTCACTAAAGATATGACAAATGCAGAGATCCAAAGACACAGTCTCTTTAGACATACTGGCAACTGAATATTTAAATTAGATCCACTAGCATTTACTGAGCACTTAATAAATGCCAGATACTCTACTAGACATTGTACATGCATAATATCATTTAACTTAAGCCTAGTAAAAACACTAAGGGTAATAATTAGCATCTATTGAGCCCTTCTGTGTCAAGCACTATTCTGAGTGATTTACCAATATTATACAAACTCACATACTCTTCATAGGAATCCCCCAACAAGACAGAGGAACAGGCTGGTTATATAACTTAGCCAAGGTTGCAGAGCCAGTGGCGGAACTAACTCCTGGGATTTTTAAAAACCACTATATCATAGAAGTTTAAGTAAGCAATTCTAAGTGGGAAGGAAAATGTAAGAGAGGCAGGCAAATTCATATTACCTTTTCCCTTTTTGACACATTCTGTACTCTTGTAAAACCACAATAAAAAGGTACTAAGATGACAATAAAAATAGATTTAGAAAAAGAAGACTAAGTCTGTCTTTGGGATTATGTTTGGCCAAACATCTTATACCTTTTATAGGTATAACACTCAAATTTAAAACAATTTTCAAAATAATGCCTACTTTTTTTTTTAGATTTTTATTTATTTGAGAGAGAATGAGAGAGAGAGAGAGAGAGAGAACATGAGAGGGGGGAGGATCAGAGGGAGAAGTACACTTCCCACTGAGCAGGGAGCCCAACGTGGGACTCAATCCCAGGACTCCAGGACCATGACCTGAGCTGAAGGCAGTCGCTTAACCAACTGAGCCACCCAGGCATGCCAAAATAATGCCTATAATACTTATAAAATCAAAAGTTAAAGATAAAATTATGCTAAGCATAAATTCAATCTATCACATGCACTTATCATTCAGTGCTTTGGAAAATGGGAAACCAACGTTCTTTCAACACCCTTATGTAGAAGGCACCGTTCCAAGCACAGGAGACACAGGAACAAACAAAACACAAAACCTTTGTTTTCACCAAAATATGCTATGAGGAATCTTTTCAGTTTTAGCCATTCTAACAAGTATAAAGTGGTATCTCCTTACTGTTTTAATTTACATTTCCCTAATCAATAAAGAATAACATGAACATCTTCATTAACTTATCTGCCACCCATGTATATCTTCTTTGGTGAAGAGTCTCTTCAAGTCTGTTGCCCATTGTTTCATTAGATTGTTTACTTATTGTTGAGTCTGTCAAGTTCTTTATATATGCTGAATACAAGTCCTTTATCAGGTATATAATTTGCAGATATTTTCTCCCCATCTGTAGAGTGTCTTTTCATTTTTTTAACAAGTATCTTTCAAAGAACAAAATTTCTTCATTTTGACAAAGTCCAATTTACCAATTTTTTCTTTTACAGACCATCTTACCCAAGAAATTATATGGTCTAGCCCAGTAACACTAAGACTTTCTCCTATGGTTCCTTCTACAAGAGTTACAGTTTTAAGATTTACATTTAGATCTACGATCCCTCTGAGTCACTTTTGTATATGGTGCCAGGTATGGACTGAAGTTCATTTTTTTCCCTATGATTATCCAATTGCTCCAACACCATTTGTAGAAAAGAATACCCTTTTTCCACCAAATTGCCTTTGCACCTTCTTTGAAAGTAAATTGACAATATATGTGTAGATATATTCCTGGATCCTCTATTCCATCGAGTCGATCTATTTATCTTTATGCCAATACCACACCATCAATGATTACTATGGCCTGAATATAGTCTTCGAGTTGGGTAGTAAGTCCTCCAATTTTGTTCTCTCTCAAAGTTGTTTTGACTATTCTAAGTCCTTTGAAGTCCTATCTGAATTTCAGATCAGCTTTTAAATTTCTACAAAAAAAAAAAAAAAGCCTGCTGGGATTTTGAATGAGGTTGCATTTAATTGGGAGACCCATCTGGGGAAAACTGACATCTTAACATTGTCTTCTTATCCATGAACATGGTATATCTCTCCATTTATTGTGGCATTCTTTAATTTTTGTCAGCAGTGTTTTATAGTTTATGGTATATAGGTCCCACACATCCCTAAGTATATCAGGTTTCTGATGCTACTGTACACAAGTGGGCTTGTTTTTTTTAATCAATATCCAATTATTCATTGCGAGAATATAGAAATGCAATTGAGTTTTGTATATTTATCGTGTATCCTGCAACCCTGCAAATTCATTTATTGGTTCTAATAGCTTTTTAAGAACAGATTCCATCACAATTTCTATATAGACAACCCTATCATCTGTTAATAGAAACAGTTTCACTTTTTCCTTTCCAACCTCAATGTCCTTTACTTTCTAAAAATCACCAGAACAATGTTGAATAGAAGTGGTGAGAGGGGACATCCCTGCCTTATTTCTATTCGCAGGGAAAAGAGCATATTCAGTCTTTATTAAGCATGATGTTATCTGTAGGGTTTTTACAGATGCTCTTTATTAGGATGAAGAAATTCCTTTTCATGCCTAGTTTGCTGATTTTATCAAGAATGGATGTTGAGGGTGCCTGGGTGGCTCAGTCGTTAAGCGTCTGCCTTCGGCTTAGGTCATGATCCCGGGATCCTGGGATAGAGTCCTGCATCGGGTTCCCTGCTCTGCGGGAGACCTGCTTCTCCCTCTTCCACTCGCCCTGCTTGTGTTCCTGCTCTTGCTATGTCTCTGTCAAATAAATAAATAAAATCTTAAAAAAAAAAAAAGAATGAATGTTGAATATTTTTTCTGCTTTTTCTGCATGTATTGTGGTGACTTTTCTTTTTTAGGGTTTGAATATAGTAATTACATTCATTGATTTTTCAAAAGTCATACTGTATTATCCTTTTTATATATTGCTGTATTTGATTTGCTAAATTTTGTTTAGAATTTATGCATATATGTTCATGAGGGATATTAGTCTGTAATTTTCTTTTCATGTAATGTCTGTCTGGTTCTGGAATCAAGGTAATGCTAGGCACCATGAATTAGGAAGTGTTCCTTCATTTCTAATTTTCTAAAAGAGTCTGTGTAGAACTGGTATTGCTTCGTCCTTAAATATTTGATAGAATTGACAGTGAAGTCTTCTTGGCCTACAGTTTTATTTGTGAGAACATTTGTAACATTTTTACAATGTTTGAGAGACTTTAGTAGTTTTTGCCTTCCAAATTTTTCCATTTCTCTAAGGTGTTGTATTGGCATAAAGGTTTTCACAATGTGCACTAATTATCCTTTTAATACCTGTAGAATCCACATGTATCATATGACCTCACTGATATGAGGAATTCTTAATCTCAGGAAACAAACTGAGGCTTGCTGGAGTAGTGGGGGGGTGGGAGGGATGGGGTGGCTGGGTGATAGACATTGGGGAGGGTATGTGCTATGGTGAGCACTGTGAATTGTATAAGACTGTTGAATCACAGACCTGTATCCCTGAAACAAATAATACATTTTATGTTTTAAAAAAAAGAAGATAGTAGGAAGGGAGAAATGAAGGGGGGGAAATAGGTGGGGGAGACGAACCATGAGAGACTATGGACTCTGAGAAAGAAACTGAGGGTTCTAGAGGGGAGAGGGGTGGGGGGATGGGTTAGCCTGGTGATGGGTATTAAAGAGGGCATGTACTGAATGGAGCACTGGGTGTTAAACGCACACAATGAATCATGGAACACTACATCAAAAACTAATGATGTAATGTATGGTGATTAACATAACATAATAATAAAAAAAAATACCTGTAGAATCCATAGTGATGTCATCTATTTCATTCCTGATATTGGTAATTGGTGTCTTCTCTTTTTTTTGCTAATCAACCTTGCTGCAGCTTTATCAATTTTTCGATCTCACTTTCTCTGTATTTTCTGTTTTCTATTTCACTGATTTCTCCCCTTATCCTTTTTTTATTTCCAATTTTCCTTTTTTTTTAAGACTTAATTTATTTGAGAGAGCGAGAATGAGAAAGAGAGAGAGTACATGAGAGGGGGAGGGTTAGAGGGAGAAGCAGGCTCCTCACTGAGCAGGGAGCCCGATGCGGGACTCGATCCCGGGACTCCAGGATCATGACCTGAGCCGAAGGCAGCCACTTAACCAACTGAGCCACCCAGGCGCCCTCCAATTTTCTTAATTCGGTATTCATTTGTTCCCCTCTTCCTGTTTTCTTAAGGTGGAAATTGTGGGCACTGATTTGAGACTTTTTTCTTTTCTAAAATAGACATTTTAGTGCTATAAATTTTCAAATGTTTTATTTTTGTTTTCATTAAGTTCAAAGAACTTCCAAACTTCCCTTCTAATTTCTTCTTTGACCTATTATTTAGTTACCAAATAATTGAGTGATTTTCTAAATATGTTTCTTTTACTGGTTTCCCATTTAATTTCATTAGAGAACCTATCTTGTATGACTTAAATTCTTCTAAAAGTACTGAGATTTATTTTATGGCACAGAATATGGTCTCTCTTGGTAAATGTGCCTACTGTACTAAAAGAATGTATATTCTACAACCGTTGGGCAGAGTGGTCTATAAATGCAAATTAGGCCAAATTAGTTAAGAATGTTATTCAAATCTTCTGTGTTGTCTTCTTAATTTGTTCTATCAATTATTAAAAAGAAGATATTGATAAATCTGAACAGAACTGTGATTTTGACCATTAATCCTTTCATTTCTATTAAGTTTTTGCTTTATGTATTTAATAGCTACTTATTAGGTAGATACATGTTTATTATGTTTTGATGAATTTCGTCATTATGAAATGATCTTATTTATGCCTGGCAAAATCTATACCCTTTTCTAATAATAATAATATACCTACTCCAGCTTTCTTTTTATTAGAATTAGCATGGTATACCTTTTTTCTTCTATTGCTCTAAACCTATTTGTGTCTGTATATTTAAAATGCGTTTACTGTAGGCAGCATATACTTGAGTCCTTCCTTTTTACTCAGTCTGATAATCTTTGCCTTTTTTTTAAGTTTATTTATTTGTTTATTTTTAAGTAATGTCTACACCCAACGTGGGGCTCGAACTCACAACCCCAAGATCAAGAGTTACATGCTCTTCCGACTGACCCAACCAGGTGTCCCCAATCTCTGTCTTTTAATTGGAATGTTTAGACCACTAATGTTTACTGATATGGTCAGGTTTAAGTCTATTGATTTGCTCTTTGTTTTCTATTTGTCCCATTTATCTTCCCTTTTTCTTCTTTTTCTGTGCTCCTTTGGATTAATTTTTATGATTCCATTTTATTTCTTACAGTTGCTTATTGACTGTATCTCCTTGTTGAGCGATTTTACGGTTATCTGCAGGTTTATCACATACACCCTAACTCATCACAATCTGCTTTCAAGTGATATAATACTTCATGTACAGCATAATAACCTTCCAATAGTATATTTCCATTTCTTTCCTTCTGCCTCTGTGCTATTGTTGTCATGAATTTTGCCTGTATATACTATAAACTCACAATACATTGTTACTACTTTTTAAGCAGCCAATTATCTTTTTATTTTTTTTAAAGATTTTATTTATTCGAGAGAAAGAATGAGAGATAGAGAGCATGAAAGGGAAGAGGGTCAGAGGGAGAGGCAGACTCCCTGCTGAGCAGGGAGCCCGATGTGGGACTCGATCCCGGGACTCCAGGATCATGACATGAGCCGAAGGCAGTCGCTCAACCAACTGAGCCACCCAGGCGCCCCTCTTTTTATTTTTTTAAAGATTTTATTTATTTATTTGAGAGAGCACAACCGGGGGGGAGGGAGAGGCAGGCTCCCCACTAAGCAGGGAGCCCGATGCAGGGGCTCAATCCCAGGACCCTGGCATCGTGACCTGAGCCGAAGTCAGACGCTAACCAACTGAACCACCCAGGTGCCCCCAATTATCTTTTTAAAAGACATATAATAAAAACTTTTATATTTTGCCACAAAATTCAGCCAATAACCTGAATGAGCCTGGAAGCAAATTCTTACCAAGAGCCTTCAATAAGGAATGCAACCTCATGAAAACGTTGTCTACCAATTCTGAATCTGTGTCAATTGTAAGTCAGTTTTGACTTATTTTTCTCTTTGTTATGAGTTTTCCTTTCCTGCTTTGTACTCAGTTGTAGACTCAAGGTAGGCAGAGTGAACCTCCAAAGATGTCCATATCTTAATCCCTGGAATCTGTGAATATGTTACATTACATGGTATATTAGTTTTCTAGGGCTGCTCTAACAAAGTACCACAAACTGGATGGCTTCCAACAACAGAAATTTGTTCTTTCACAGTTCTGGAGCCTGTAAGTCCAAAATCAAGGTATCAGTAGGGCCATATCCCTTCTGAAGGCTCTAGACAAGAATCCTTCCTTATCTCTGGTAGAGACAAGGTAGCTGCATTCCTAGTTCTTATAGAAGTATCTCTCCAAATCTACTTGTCTTCACATGGCCTTTTTCAGGTGTGTCTGTGTCTCTGTTTTATCTTCTTATAAGGATACTAGTAATTAAATTAGGGCCCACCCTAACCCAGTGTGACCTTATCTTAACTAATTACAACTTCAAAGACATTATTTCCAAATAAGGCCACATTCTGAGGTTCGAGGTGGACCTGATGGGGGAAAGAAGGGTGGGCAGGAAAGAGGACCATTATTCAATCCAGTATACATGCCAAAAAGACTGCAGGTATAATTATTAAGGCTATAGACCTTAATATAGGGAGACAGATCATCTTAGATTAGCCAGGTGGGTGAAACCTACCCAATGAACCTTTAAAAGCAGAGAACTTTCTCCAGCTGAAGTCAGAGAGAAGCAGTAGAAGGGTAAATCAGGGAGGAACTCAAGCCACTTCTTCTGGAGGGGGTCACATGAAAAACATAAGAGGTGGGCAGCCTCTAGGGCAAAGACCAGCACCTGGCAAGGAAATGGAGGACTTCAGTCTTACAACCACAAAGAACCAAATTCAGCCAATAACCTGAATGAGCCCGGAAGCAAATTCTTCCCCAGAGCCTCCAATAAGGAATGCAACCTCACGAAAACCTTCATTTCAGCTTCCCCCCACAAAAGAACATCCATTTCATAAGATCTTACAAAGAGAAATGTTTAAACTGAGATTATGATAGTCCCTTAATTCTATTCATCTGTAAAACAAGATGTTTCTCTGTGCAACTCTCACCTGTCTAGTACTCTGCCCAGAACCTCCAGCCACCTGCCCCCCAACTATAGCCTGCACCCCCATTCTCTCGGCAGCACCCTCCAGCAGTTGAATGTATTTATTTATATGCTGAATTGCTATTCTTCAGTGCCTAGGTTTTCTTGAAAACTTAGTTGTTTTAGGTGACAGGGTATATACAGTCTCTCTTACTTCATCTTGGCCAGACTATATGTAGCTTTTAAACTTGAATGCTGATTTTAATTTTTCTTACTTCATACCTGAGCCTTAGTTTTTGATAAAACAATAAACACAGGGAATGTTCTGGGCATAAAATACCATAGCAGATCACTCATTCTTTACTCACTGTCCTCATGGATTTGTTAATCTTTAAAAAGCTGTTTTTAACGGGTAGTTACCCACTGTTTGAAGTTGACTTCCCAAATACTTATTGAGGTCCTTGACCCTTTTTTAAATTGTTTCAACACACAACTCAATAAAGCCTAAGCCTCAACTCCTATGTCTTAGACAAAATTGTTCCCTATTACCCTATTGTAAAATATCCATTCTCTTTACTCTCTTGCCCTAAATTCCTAAAATATAACTGCTCCAGTACACATTCTATAGTGGGCCTCTAGGATAGTTCACAAAACCATCATGCTTATTCTTTTTTCTCCCTGTTCTATACCCTGCCCATTATATTCTTTGATACACTTAGAAAGTGCACTCTAATCAAATAGGATAGTATCTTAGGGGCGCCTGGGTGGCTCAGTCAGTAAGCATCTGCCTTCAGCTCAGGTCATGATCCCAGGGTCCTGGGATCGAGTCCCGCATCGCATCGGGCTCTCTGCTCAGCAGGGAGGCTGCTTCTCCCTCTGCCTGCCACTCCCCCTGCTTGTGTCTCTCTCTCTCTCTCTCTCGCTGTCAATAAATAAATAAAATCTTTTTTAAAAAAACATAGTGTCCTAAAAACATATTAAACATAATGAAATCATTGCAAAGCCTCACTTTGTTAAGCTCCTATTATACTATTCAATACCTGCTACTTTCAATTTACACTCTGAAAGGAAAAAAAAAATCACTTAGGGAAAAAAGTACCAGTTTTATATCTTCTCAAAGAATTGTGTTAAATTAAAAGGACCTCTCTTCCTGTTTCTACTGGTCTAAATAAAGATCTCTTTAACAAAATACTTAAGCAGGGTAGACATACATTTGTAAGATTCTGAAATTAAGATTTATTCAAAATAAGCAAAAGTGTACTTTTAATGCACCAAGAATAACAAGTAAACACAGAATTTTGGAGCAGAAAAGAACTTTGAGATCCCTTGTTTAATTCACTCAGAAACCAAATTCTTTTTTAAAAATTTTTAAAAGTGGTTAAATAAATGCCACACAAATTCCAAAACTTACAAATAATGGACAAAGGATTAGATCCAAGATCTCTTGCTCTTTCTACATTACTGTATGGATCTCACACTTACCATTCTGGATGAAAAAAGCACAATATTTTGAATTTTGTTAATATTATCTGCTCAAAAAAGCAATCAGTTTAATAAGATTTTACTAAAGGAAATGTTTAAACTGAGAATATGACAGCTTATTAATTCTATCCATCGGTGTAAAACAAAATTAGTGGAGCTTCTGATCAGTTTGAAAGACACTGAAACAGAATTCAGCACTAGTTTGAAAGACACTGAAACAGAATTCAGCACTTCTACATGTAGCACTTCTACATTATATGTGAGCACATGTACACCCAAGCCTCTGAAAACATCAAATACAGAAAGGTTTTAACAAATCCAACTCTGATAAAACACTGACTGTACTATATGTACTCTGTGTGCTATAATGTCCTCTAACAAAACAAGGCATTCACACTATTCATGATTTAAAAAGCCTAAAAGTCCTGAGGCCAGATGTCTGAGTAAGTGGCACTTTATGTCTGACTAGCCTAAGATTGCATCTATCAGCTATACATGAGCTGGAAAAGGAACTTCAACTCTGTGTCCTCATAAAATAGGCTACAACTTAACTCATAGGGCTCTCATAAAGAAGAGAAATAACATACCAAATACTAAACAAATGTCAGTGCCTCCCGCCAGCCATCTCAAAATAATGTAAATGTTCCAAACAACTGAAAAATTCTAATGCACACCAGCTTTGACCTGATAAAGACAAGACAGTGATTTACAGCTAAAATCAGCTCTCAACCTTTGCCTAAGGAATTATTCTCATTAGGGGCTTCCTGGGTGGCTCAGTCAGTTAAGCATCTGCCTTCAGCTCTGGTCATGATCCTGGGGTCCTGGGATGGAGCCCCGAGTCTCTTCGAGTCTCTTCGGGCTCCCTGCTCAGCAGGGAGTCTGCTTCTCCCTCTCTCTCTGCCAATTCCCCAGCTCATGGTCTCTCACACTTGCTCTCTCAAATAAAATCTTTTAAAAAATTTTTTAAAAAGCATGATTCTCATTAATTATACCCCAAAAAGCTTACAAAACAAAAACCTGTATACACACATTAAAAATATATAAAAACAGGGGCGCCTGGGTGGCTCAGTCGTTAAGTGTCTGCCTTCGGCTCAGGTCATGATCCCAAGGTCCTGGGATCGAGCCCCGCATCGGGCTCCCTGCTCAGCGGGGAGTCTGCTTCCCCTCTCACACTCCCCCTGCTTGTCTTCCCTCTCTCGCTGTCTCTCTCTTCATCACATATATAAATAAAATCTTTAAAAATATATATATATAAACATATATATATATATATAAACAACGACCAAAAACAGAAACAGAAAATAAGCTGCAAAGAAATACACCAAATTACTAACAATGTGAATGTACTAAAATTATGGATGATTTGCTTCCTACTTTTCTACATATTATTAGTTTTCTATAAGGAGCAAATAAAGACCCTTAAACAAAATGAAATATATTTAAACCTTGTTGTGAAACTCACAATTCTCCAAATCCCTGTTAGGTAATCTCCCAACAAAATGCTGGGCTTCCCGTCAGCCATGCCATTCACTCTATTTACCAGCCTCACTGACAACACAGTTCAAATCCAAGCTTCAGCCAAGTCACAGATTACCACTTAGGAGGGAGCTCAAAGCTTGCTCTCAAATAGTTGCCACCATGAATATAAACCCCTGAATGCTTAAAATCCACTATACTTTTATAATAAGGGGTAAAACTTTATTAGTTTTTGTAATTTGAAACAACATTCGTACCACAGAAAGGAACTTTTTTATTGTTATTGAACTATAAATACACGTACTCCCAGAATTCATCCTTCTGATCATATATGTCTCCTTTCATGCAGGGAAAACTACAAATTGTTCTCTGAAAATCAAAAGTTAAGAAATAAAACGCTGGGGGCGCCTGGGTGGCTCAGTCGTTGAGCATCTGCCTTCGGCTCAGGTCATGACCCCAGGGTCCTGGGATCAAGCCCCGCATCGGGCTCCCTGCTCCGCGGGAAGCCTGCTTCTCCCTCTCCCACTCCCCCTGCTTGTGTTCCCTCTCTCGCTGTGTCTCTCTCTGTCAAATAAATAAATAAAATCTTGAAAAAAAGAAAAAAGAAATAAAACTCTGCCTTGGGCAAAAGCTCACAAATCAGAAAAAGTATCTGCTCTGACTAACCTACACACTTAAAATGAAGATAATTAAGAAAAGCTAAATAAAGAAATCTGTATCAACAGATATCAACAAGCAGCAATGTCTGCAGAACAAGTGGAGAAAATGATGAGTATGATCACAAAGATTCTGAATACCAACTCATTTAGTTTGACAGGAAATTAGATGCCTACATTTTTACATACTGAACTTTATATATAAGTAATATATGTGTGTACATATGTATATGCTCTATATGTGTGCATATATAATACATAAGTGTGTGTGTATATATATACATATATCATTTAAATTTTTTTTTTATTTTCCCCCAATTGCCCCTTTTCCAGGAGACTCAACATTACTACTAATGGTTTTGACAACCACAATTGTAGAAAGGGATATGTGATACAGAACCTCCACTGTATTTATTTTTGCAAGAAATATTCACTTAACACAAAGAATTTGAGAGCTGAGGTCTTATCTTAACAGAATAATCATCTACACAAATAACCAGTTTTTATTCAAAGTCTAAATAATTAAATGCAAAGAATTAAGTGTATTTACCAGAGTAAGTAAATGTGAAAGTTTCAGGCTTAGCTTATGCTAATTTAATTATTAAATCTACAACATATAAGTTAAAGTTACTATGAGAAAAACATCTAATATAGAGAAATATATCTAACATACATTCCTAAGTAGTAATTATATTCTTGACAATTAAGACTTAATTAGTTTCCAACAGTTTACAAACATACATCAGACATATATACGTAAATATCCCTTAAGAATTATTCTGTAATTTTGATGAAACTTTCCTAATTTTAAATTAGGACTAATATTTATAATATAACTTATTTATATGACTACATATTAATCTATAAAATAAAAATAATCAAATTTCTCTACTTCAAAAGGCTAAAATTACTTCATATAGCTAAAATCCTTCAATATAACCCGAAAAATTCAAAAACCTTGTAGTTTGTCTAAATCAGTATCAGTGACAACCTTTCTGAAAGATGTCCTATGCCTATCTCCCAAAGATGTATCTGAACTTAAACAAAGGTTATTTACTAATCCTAGAATACTTCATTTCAAACCAAACCAAACTGAATTGCCAGATCACCGTAGGATGCATTAACTTCTAGCTCCATCTGCTGGAGTCACAAAATATTCCAAAATCTGACATAAAATACTATGAAACAAATGATCTACAATTTATCATATAGACCAAACACTTCATGAATTTAAAACAGAAAATTAATCAGAGTTCAGCCATATTCAATAATTTCTAAAATGACAAATCTAAGTTAAAATCAGTATTGCAGTGGAATTGAGGATCTAACGCTATTGTCAAAAAGTGAGTTATATAATAAAAAAATTCTACCAAGAAAGCAGAAGCCTTAGAGAAAGACAAGTTTGCTTTTGAACAGTAAGTATTGTGTGAACCTCAGAATCAGAACAGCTTCCGTCTATTAGAAGAAAAACAAAAATTAAAAAACAACTTTAGCAATGAGTTGTGAAACTTTTTACCTTAATATAACTTTTTCTTGTAACAAAAAAGCAATACATGTCCATTGCAGAAATATTATACAATACAAGCACCAAAAAAATGTCTATATCCTGTAATTAATCCTACCACCCAGGGAAAAACATGTTTTTCAAACATCTTTCTCTATCAACAAATACTCTTCTACATCATCATCTATAATGGCCAAGAAAGCACTCCACTGTTAGGATTTACCAAAATTCAATTAAGCAAATTTCTTACTTTGACACTTAGATTGTTTCATTTTTAAAATTTTTATAAACAATACCTCCATTACTATCCAGTAACTACGGTGATGCATACCTTGACAAATGACTATTAAGACCAATTAATTAGAAACTACTAGTAACATTTAACTAATAATGGTATATTAAACTTTATGAAGGACTGACTTTGATTTAATATCTATACATAAGTAGATGTAATACTTATTTTTAAGTTTAATTGCTTATAATCTAGAAGTCTGATTTTTTTAATCTTCTGTGGGACTTGAAAATGGCTAAATTAAAGATGGATTTTGCATAGTTCCTTCATGATATCCACAATAGCATATTGTCTATTCCTGTTGAAAAATCAAAATAAAACACCCATACCTTGAAAAGACTAGTCAGGTTCATGGTGGTTATCTTTTAACAGACCTAAATGTCAACTAGGCAATCATGTTATAAACGTGTGTCTCTGTCTCTTTCATAAATAAGTATGAACGGCTTAGCAAAAATTGGCCCCCAGTGGGGGATACCTCAAAAAACTGAAGAATTATTTCCTGACTTTATTTAAGGCTACAACTTAACTCCATCATTCTCCTACCTTCCAAAGATTTATTCCTGTTTATTTTTTAACTTTAATCTCACATTACATAAAATTACCATTTAAATAAGGAAGTAATTCAATGCATTTAGTGCATTCACAAATCATACTACCACTACCACCATCTCACCCCAAAACATGTCTATCACCCCGAAAGGAAAACCCATTAAGCATTTGTATCAGTTTTTCAATTTATGGAACTGAAAAGTTTCGTATTTTTCTGCTAAGTTTTTAACAAGATACAAAGAAAGTGAATACAAATAGATGCTTTCTTTTTCTGTCCATTTTTTACCCTTTTTCAATTTTAACAATAAAAGTGACAATACAAATTTTAGCTACCATTTTGTCATCTCTGCTCTCTTTGTACCATCCTATAACTATCGTTGCCGGCATGTCATACCCACACTAAGTGAATGATGGGACACACCTCACGACATCCAGCTGACAAGCAAAAAAGACCCTGGGCTAAAACTGCCAATGACCAGATTACCATTCTGCCCCATTCTAGCTCCAATATCATTTTTGTATATCACATTTTCCAAGCTATTTTATTCATTTTCCCCTTGTAGACAGAGATACATCTTGCTACACGATACAGATTTAAAACTAAGGGTAATATTTTATTTATTTATGTTATTAAATTCTGGCCCACAGAAGTGAAGTGGCATTCTAACGTAATCTGGTTAACATGTAACATCTCAAACCCAAGTGGCCCAAATCCAGACACTATATTTAATTCAAACTAAATATTTTTATACATACTAAAGCATTATCAACACATACAGTGGCCTAATCCATATGATTTACACACTAAAGGCACAAGTGATCAAAACCATCCATACTGACAATTTTACAGGATAAGCCATTACATTTGTTTTCAAATTAAGTTCCTTTTTACCAAGGTATTCCTAATGACACAATAAATAACTTTTATTCACTCAACGATGAATCTTTATTGGACAATTTCAGTGTGAAAGTACTGGAGCAGTGATCCCTGGGAGATTAAGAGAATTTCAGACATATTCTGAGATCTCAAAGAATTTGGCATAAATTCACAAAAGCTTAACACAAAAAGACAAGTAACAACTTAAGAAAATCTCGTTAAGTGTTACAAGATGGTAAATGATTGACAAATGAATATGGATGATATAACTGCACTGGGGTAAAGGAAATCATCAGACTTTTCAGGGACTGCTTTTGGAGACCCAACACATCACTGCAGCCCACCAGTCAGAGCAAAGGCTTATGGAGGTCAGCTGGTCAACTGAGTGTTAGCTCAGGTCTCACATGTGTCACAGTGGGTCTGCAAACCAGGTCTGTGGTCATATCCCCAGTGCCAGAATGCATAAGGAATAGATATACTTCACAGCTAACAGAACCCCTACTCTGGTCCCCTGACCTGTGTAGTAAGGGCTATTACAATGGGAAACGCCAAGTGGAAGCCCCCAGAATTGCCTCTAACTAGGAAAACAGTAAACCAAAAGTCATGCCACATCCCCAAAGGAAATGCAGAGATTAATGCCACCATCAAGGGTTTGAAAGACGCAGAAGTAGTGACTCCCACATCCCCAAAACAGACAGACCTTAGGACAATGACAGTGGATTACTGTAAGCCTCACTAGGTGGTGGCTCCCACTGTAGCTGCTGTTCCAGATGTGGTTTCACTGCTTAAGTAAATTAACACATACCGTGGTACCTGGTGTATGACTCCTGATGTGACAGAGGCCTCTGTCTCCATCTCTGTCCATAAGACCCACCAGAGGAAGTTTACTTTCAGCTGCAAGGCCAGCAAAGCACCCTCACTGTCTTACCTCAGGGACACCCCAACTCCTCAGCCCTGTTACAATTTAATTTGCAGGAATTTTGATCGCCTTTCCCTTCCACCAAATGTCACAGTGGCCCATACTAATGATGACACTGTGCCGACTGGATGTAGTGAGCGAGAAGTAGCACTACTACTTAGAGCACTACTCTAGACTTATTGGTAAGACATTTTCATGTCAGAAGGTGGAGAATAAATCCAAAAATAATTCAGGGGCCTTCAGTGAAGGGTCAGTGAAATTTCTAGGGGTCTAGTGGTGTGTGGACGTGGGGATCTCTGTTCTCAGGCGAAGGATGAGTTGTTGAATCTGGCTCTTCCTACAACCAAGAAAGGCACAAAGTCCATGGGCTTCTTGGGATTTTGAAGGTAACATATGCCCCCTATTCCTCCTCTGGGTGTGTTACTGCAGCTCACTTACCAAGTGACACCCAGAGCTGCCAGTTTAGAGTGGGGTCCAGAACAAGAGAAGGTTCTGCAACAAGTATAGGCCGCTGTACAAGTTGCTCTGTTATGTAGGCCATCTGATCCGCAAACCCAGAGATGCCTGAAGTGTCCACGGCAGGCAGGAATGCTGCGTGGAGCCTTTGGCAGGCGCTATAGATGGATCACAGCACAGGCCCGTAGGACTTTAGAGCAAAGCCCTACAGCACTACAGCCCCTCTGGGATATACCTGAAGGACAGCCCTGCACAGATAACCATTCTCGTTTAAGTAACACTTGTAATTTAATTTAATTAACACAGTAAATCTTGGCCTGTTACTGGGCCTTAGAAGAGACTGTACACTTGACCATGAGCCACCAAGTTACCATGTGACTGGAGCTGCCCATGATGAACAGGGTGTTTGTTATCTGACCCACCGAGCTGTAACATCAGACATGCAACAGCAATACTCCATCATCAAACAGAAGTGGTATACATAAGATCAGGCCCAAGCAGGCCCTGAAGGTACAAGTAAGTTACATGAACAAGTGGCCCAAATGCCCATGGTCTCCACTCCTGCTCTACTACTTCTCTTCCCCAACTTGCGCCTAGGGCCTCATAGGGAGTTCCCTACAATCAGCTGACAGAGGGAAGAAAAGACTCAGGCCTGGTTTACAGATGGTTCTGCATGACACCACCCAGAGTGGACAGCTGCAGCACCAGAGCCCTCTGAGACAGCAGTGAAGGGAAATCCTCCCGATGCCCCTGGTTGTTCACTTTGCTTGGGAGGAGAAATGACCAGACACGTAATTATAAATTCATGGGTTGTGTCCAGTGATCTGGCTAGAAGGTCAGGAAGAAACATGACTAGAAAACTGGTAACAAGGAAATTGAAATTTGGGGCAGAGGTAGTACAGACAGTGCTCTCTGAATGGGGAAAAAAAACATGAAGATATTCATGTCCCATGTGACTGCTCATCAAAAGGGGACCCTGGCAAAGGAGGAGTTTAATAATCAAGTGGATGGGACTCCCTGTTCTGCAGATACCAGTCAGCCTCTTTCCCCGCCACCCGTCATGATCCAATGGGCTCAGAAGCAAAGTGGCCACGATGGCAGGGTAGAGATTAGGCACGGGCTCAGCAGTGTGCACGTCTACTCATCACACTCACCTGGCTATGGCTACCAACTGCATGCCTAATCACCAGCAGCAAAAACCAACACTGAGACCTCAATATGGCACCACACCCAGGGGAGATTAGCCAGCTACCTGGTGGTGGGTTACCTGAAATGGGCCACTCCCATCATGGAGAGGGCAGCAATTTGTCCTTATTGGAACAGACACTTACTCTGGGTACAGATATGCCTTGAACTTCGCGCAAAGCTGCTGCCAAAACTACTATCTGTGGACTTTCAGAATGCCTTGCCCACCATCATCACAGCAGTGCTTCTGATCTAGGAAATACTTCACAGCAGAAGAACAACAATGGGCCCATGCCCTCGGAATTCACTGGTCATGCATGTTTCCCACGATCCTGAAGCAGCTGGTTCGACAGAATGGTGGAATGTCCTTCTGAAGACTGTTACGGTGCCCGCTAGGTGGCCATACCTCGCAGGGCTGAAGAAAGGTACTCTAGGAGGTTGTATTCGCCCTGAATCTGTATTCAATATATGGTGGTACTTCTCCCATCGCCGGGGTTCACAGGTAGAATCGAGGAGTAGAATCGGGAGTGGTAGCACTCACCATTATCCGTAATGACCCACTAGCAAACTTTCTGTCTCCTGTTCCTGTAACCTTAGGAACCAGTGCTGCTAGACTAGAGTTCTAGCTCCAAAGGGAGGAACGTTTCCACCAGGAGACACAACAATGATTCCACTGAAATGGAAGTTCAGACTACTGTCCAGCACTTTGCGGTCCTCATGCCTCTCAATCAACCAGCAAGGAAGGGAGTTCTGACCCCCAGGGGGAACCTGGACGCCTCCTCCACAATAGAAGTGAGGAAGAGCGTGTCTAGAACACAGAACATGCCTCAGGGCATGTCTTAGTATTACCATAATTTGGCCCCATTAATGATTTTTTAAAAGCCAAGAAGCAAGTATGTCTAAGGTTGACAAATCTTCAACCCCAAGACAATCTAAGGGACTAATAATAAGCACTCCCTTGAATGTCATCGACAAGGTTAAAGAAAGCTATGAATTTAGAAGAGAAAGATGAATTTAAAAGATTTACGAAATTCACTACATGCAGCAAAGGATACAGACCTACCAAAGATTTAGCAGAAACAAAGCCAGGGGTCATAAAACCCTCAAGGAAAATGTCCAGGGCTTACATCCCAGGCCTCCTGAAACCTATTCCTAAGGGTACATTTAGAAGCAGTGACATCATTTAGAAGGTTCTTCCTCTAGTTCCCCAACTTTCAGATGATGTGGTTTATTGGAGTTCAAAATTATTGTCTATCACATATTCATTCAATAGGTTTATTAGGCAATCACTATGTGGGAATCATTGTTCTAAGCCCTAATTTATAAACAAAATATTTGAGCTTACACACCTTACATTATAATGAGAAAGACTACCAATAAAACAAATATATTTACTTCCAGAGTTAAGGCCTCCAAATATATGGCATGTCATGTGTTAGTAGCTCTTACTTACAGTCCATAAACAGAATAAAAGAAATAGCCTTGATTTAGAGTATGTGAAGGTCACTAAGTATAGCATGCAATTTCTACTCAGTAAAACTGGAAACAAAGGCCAGTTCACCTGTCATACTGGTTAGCCCAGCTTGAGACCACCTGCACTGCTGGTAAGAACACCTGGAGCCCAATCCTGAAAAATGTATGTGCTATAGTACCTATAGCTTTACAGAAAGCTAGGGCCAAGGGGAACCATGCCAAACAGTCTTCCTCAAACATTTTAGACAATACATATAAAAACCATTTTCTAAATTATATATTATCCAAGTATTTTTAATAACAAAAAACATGTCATCTAAAAAAAACTCACCAAAACATTCATAGCCATTACTTTCCAGGTTGCCTCCTGCCTTTCATAATAATAGCTGACTTTTCAGTAGAGGATTTATGTTTTGTATCAATTTCAGTTTGCTTATTCAGTTTTTTTCAATTGCTAAGCAAAAAAATGGAGTAATTTCTTTTTATTCAGTTAATAATTAGTCCTCATTTTACTGAATTCATTTGGTCTTCAGAGCATCATGACTCCATTTGTTTCTACTTTCAAGCATGACAGAAACCACAAAGGCCAGATTCAAATATATGATTAAACTAAAATGTTAAAATTTTTCATGTTAAAAAACAGTTTAAGCAGTATTAAAGGACAAATGGGAGGAAAATGTTTGCAATTAACCTCTGAGAGACAACTAATTACTTAAAAAAAAACTGCAAGTGTAAAAAGGAATGAAATCTTGCCATTTGCAACAACATGGATAGAGTGAGAGTATAATGCAGGAGAAATAAGTCAGTCAGAGAAAGACAAATACCCTATGATTTCACTCATATGGGGAATTTAAGAAACAAAACAAATGAGCAAACGGACAAAAGAGAGAGGGGGGGCAAGCCAGGAAACAGACTCTTCCCTATAGAGAACAAACCGATGGTTACCAGAGGGGAGGGAGTCGTTGGGGGATGAATGAAATAGGTGATAGCGATTAAGGAGAGCACTTGGGATGAGCACGGGGCAGTGTATGGAGTGCTGAAGGACTGCACTGTACACCTGAAGCTAATATTACACTGTATGTTAACTAACAGGAATTAAAATTTTAATTAAAAAAAAAAAGGAGGGGAAAACACTGTAAAAATGGGCAAAGGAAACATAGGTAGGCAATTTACTAAAAAATAACTATGAATGACCTCTGAGTATGTTTTGTAAATGTCTATCCTTACTAGTAATTAAAGAAATGTACATTTAAGAGGGGAAATGTTTCATATTTCTGACCTGGAACTTTTTTTTTTTTTAAGATTTACTGCAGGGGGTGGGGGGTGGGCAGAGAGAGAGAATTCAAGTAGACTGCACTGAGCATGGAACCTGATGCAGGACTCAATCTCATGACCCTGAGCAGAAACCATGAGTTGGACACTTAACCAACTGTGACACCCAAGCACTCCTTGAATTGGCAGGTTTTAAGTACCACCCACAGTTGATGAAGATACATTCTGGGAAGAGGAGCCCCTCAGTGAAAGTGAAACCACTAGTGGAATTCACACAGCTTTTCGGAATCAGGAAACATCTTCTCAAAACTTTTAAAGTGTGCTTACCTAGAAAGTGAATTGCAGAAATTTATCCTAAGGACAAATATTTGTAAAGATGTACACTGGAGCTCTTTTAGTTAAAAAAAATTGGGAACAATCCATGCTTATAACAGCTCCAGGCACTACTATAAATTGCACAGAAAAGTAGTTAATGGCATGGAAACCTCCCACTCACATGTTGATTTAGGAAAACATAAATCATCAGTGAGTCCGTGAAGGTTGCCATCTGGTTATGTATTCACAGGAAGACACCTTACTGAAGATTACAGACCACAGTATTCACAATAGCTCGGTGGGTTGTAGGATTGTGGGTAACATTAATTTTCTTCACCATATATTGTTTTCCAAATATTCTCCAGCAAACGAAGCATTTTTTTTAAACACAAAGGAGTGAGAGAAATGGTAGTTGTCTGTATAAATTCCAGACGAATTAAACAGTTATGCACAAAAAAAGTCACCTTTAGAAAATGAGGGGGAAAAAGAGAGTATTTGTCACATATCAGGAAGGGAAAGGATCTTCTAAACACAAAACAATTAGAGAAACCAAAGGAAGAAAAAAGACTGGACCCTGGACAATATACAAATGTTAAAAATTCTGTCAATAAAAAGCAAGTAAAGTTAAAAAGAAAAATAACTAGAACATATTTACAAAAATTTAATAAAAAGCTGATGTGCTTTCCATATAAAGATATCACAATTCAAAAAGAATAAAAGGGGGAAGGACAATGAAACATATAAAAAAGATCTATGTATTAGATCTTGTAATATATTTTATAAATTAAAATTAAAATGTCATACACCTCACTAAAAATCTCCAGGAAATGGCAGAGTCAAGATTGGAATGCAGGTCTAATTGGCCTCCAAGCAATATACCATGTTGCCCACAGTAAGTAAGTCACTTTTTTAACCACATTAATTTTAAAGTTTGTACTTGACAAAAGAGTTTTTCCCCCTTCAATTATACATTCTTAAATAACAAAAGTAACAGAAAATAAATTAAGTAGAAAACTATGGCTAGTATTCTTAGGTCTTAAATGGAGGCTGAGTTCTTTTGACATATCCAGATAAACCAAAATTCTCTTGCTAAATATTTAAATGAGAACTTACCAAATCATTAAGTATAAAGACTGCTTCTTGATTAAGTAAAACAGAAAAGCCTTTCACAACTAAGAATAGGAATAGTAAGTAAAAATCTGGTTTTCTGATTTTATGAAGGACTCATGGTTTATTGGAGGAAGATGCAAATTATGAAGGAAATTAAGAAAAGGCAAATCTAAAAATACAGTGCAGTAAAAAATGAAAACATTCATTGTGATATTAAGCAATATATACTAACCATGAATCAGGGAGCCATTTAGCCATTGAATATAGTAGTTCTGAGGAAAAGAAAGCAGGATTTCATTGCTGATTATTGAAAAGGGTAAAAGCAAAACAGCCCCAGCTGAAACTGCCAGAGTGAACGTGCTCAAAAACAACCTGGAAGAGAAGAGATCATTGTCACCAGCAATTGAAAAAAGCAAGGAATACGGTAGGAATTTAAAAAGGATAAAAACTCTTAAATCTTTTTAAATCTTTTAATCCAAAAAGTTACATAAGATTTTCATTAAATATGTGTAGTTGGGAGACAAATGATATATATATGATACTAGAAGTTCAATTAGGTATACTCTAAAACTACTCACTCTGTGAAAAGGGTCATTAACTTGTTGAACGAGCAGGCCCTAGAAGAATCACATACAGAAGACAGAGTACTTTGCACATTTTACAAAGAATAAGCCATAGTCTCTTTCCTCTTTTAAATTTAAATATTTATTTCACAATTGCATTTAATTAACTACATTGGCAAATACATCCTAACAGCAATGCAAAAGCTGATTTCAGATGAAAAAAAAACAAAAACTTGTGAAAACAGTATGAAAAACAAATCAATTCAAAATGGTTATTTCAAGAGAAAAAAACTTAACAAAGCCATTGGTCAGCTACCTCTTAAAATGGGTAAAGGCAAAATAAATTATACTAAGAAACCGTAGAGAACTATTAAACAATATTCTACTATTAAACAGTATTTAAAACACTATTTGTCATTTTTAAAAATAAGATATTGCTCATAAATACTGATACAGAGAAATGTCTAAGATAAATTAAGTTAAAAAAACTGAAAAGGCACGGACAATAAATAGAAAACATGCTCCCCCCCCAAAAAAATGCATTTATACACACAGGAAAATAGAGGTACACACACACACACACACACACACACACACACACACACACCTAGCACAATATATAACAATCCCACAGGAGAGTGGAATTCTAAAGGGCTTTCACTTTCTCAGTTATATATATGTCTGAAATGTTTAAAATTTTTTATCTAATTTTTAAAAGATTTTTTTAAGACTTAAAAGGCAAAGGAAAAGAAAACCTCACCAACATTAGAGATGGAATCTTAATTTAATATCCATCCCATTAAAGTCAATATAGGAAGAACGTGAAAATAAATGTAACACATAAGAAAAAAAAAACACGTAATAAACGATTGAAATACACATCCACTAGAGTAACTTTGAGACCAATGCCATCTTGTGGCAACCAACAGAAGTGTTTTCCTACTTAAAAGCCAAAACAACCACGAAACCTCTGTTCAGTAAATCATGGATAATGTTTAAATGTAGACCATATCATACATACCAAAAATACAGCTCAAATCAGACACAGAAGAAGGCTTAGAAGCTGTTTTGCTGAGTGGGCATGTTTCCTGGGAAACGCACTAGGAAAAATGTCCAGCCAGGTCCACTGCCAACTCTGGCAACTACCAGCCCGTGGCCTGCAGCGTGCTTCTCTGGTTTTGTCCTTGCAAGTCAAGGGAGGAAGTTATCCCAATCGCTACCATTGCTTCCTTCCAATGCCAAAAATAGGATCAAACCCACAAGGTCACCATTCCAGGTCCTGAACAGCTATTCCAGTATGTGTGCCAGGCTCCTCTTGCCACGACAGACTCCCACATACAGTGTGATGTACCCACCTGCTCACACACCAAACCTCAATGCGTCTCACGGTTCTGTGCTCTGGGGCACAGTCAGCTCTGCCCCTAGGGTCGCTTTATGTCATCTGCCCTGCGAAGCAGCCTCAGCACCACTCTCCACACTCCTCTCAACAGTCAATGCTTCTCCTCTCAGCTCACACGACACTGACCACATAACCAGCAAGACCAACCAGAGTTTCCAAATCAAAAACCGGGACCAGTAATCTGACAAAAAACTAAGCTTATGAGGGCAAATAGGTAAAGTATTTGAAATCATAAACGATCCAGAAAAGCCTAACTATAAACAAACACTTGCAGAATCTACTGCATCTCAGGTACTGTGCCTGGGCTCTGGATACAGAGCGCCGCTGCCACCCTCTCACCCTGCCTGTGAGCACCTAGCACGAAAGCTACTCAGAAAAGGCCGATGCAGGTCAGGTCAATGCTGGCAAGGGGTCCCCAAGGGAAGGCCAGATCGAAAAAGAGCAGTAGTGGTCATAGCTTGCAGACCTCCTGAAGTGCCCTTCAGATTAAAGTGCCGTTTCACAGAAGTCACCTTCCGAAACGGAGCAGATTCTGAGGACAGCACCCACAGGACTTCCTGGGGTCGGGGCAGCCAGGGCTCAAGGCTGACGCTGAGCCTTCAGCCTGAGAACGGGAAGGGTAGAGCTGGTATCGCCCGTGACGGAGAAGGCCCCAGCTGGAGCGGGCCGGCGGGGAAACACGGGACTCAGCTTTGGCCCGGCCTCGTCTGTCATGTCCACAAGGCAGGAGCACCACGGAGGCCACGCTTCACACCTCTCCGCAGGCTACCAGGTGGCCTAGAACTTCTGTCTGCCCCATTGCTGGTTACGTTCTGACTGACCACTGGGCAGGACGGTGTCTGCCAGGGCTCTCTGACTCTAACATCACTCTTCCACTTTTAATTAGTAAGTATTTTGTGGGAAGCTAAGTTTGAAACTAGGAAAAATACCCTGTTCCTTCCCAAAAAGTTTATTCATTTACTGATGCCTATCAGGATGGACTCAAGATTGTTCTATTTTATTCTGTGCAGGATCCATTACAATCGTTCTCCGGACACTCAGATTGTCCCTGATTGATGTGAAAGCCCTTCAAGGCTCTTGGGTCTTTTAGACATGCACCCCATCGTTCTTGGAGCACTTCCTTGCATTCTGGCAGTACCATACATACAAAATGAGCCTGGAACTTCCCCTCTCCTACCCCTGCAGTCAGCTTCTTCCCCAAGGAGCCCTGGTTCCTATCAGTGGAAAGTTGTATTTAGAAGCACAGATCTAGGGCTAAGTATATTCACTGCTCCTGGGGTGTCATGCTCCCAATGGACAGGCAAGGAATGCAAGTATGCACTACGCCTGCATGTACATATACACACTAACACACACCCACCTTCACATCTAGATCTGGTGCAACAACTCTGTATTGAAAACCGTGAGTCCACACTGATAGTTCACTTGCAAGTCCAACTGCAATGCAACAACCCTGTTCATTTTCATTTTTCTCCCTTTCCCTTAACTACAGAATGGTTCCCCTCACCTTTAATGGACCAACCCCCTGGAAATGATCTGACACCCCGCCCCCTGCGGAGGCGCCCTCCTACTCAGGTGACGCCCCATTCTGGACCGTCCCACCTCCCTCCCCACGGACCTCTGATGCCTAGGCCAGGCCATCCCTCTGGGGACACCCTCCTCAGCCTGCTTGGGCTCTGTCATCCTGCCTGGATGCCCTCCCCAACCTCTGACTCCCTGTAACAGAGCACCCCTGAACACACGCGAGTGCCCCTCGTCACCGCTCAAGCTGACACTCCACCAAGGATTTCCCTCTGCAGGGAAAATTCCCTCCCTGCTCCTGGACCCTGAGAGCCCACACCAGGTCACCCCCGGGCTCTGATACCTCATGCCAGGCCTACTTCCTGCAATGGAGACTCTCCTCTCACCTGCAAGGGCTCCCAAAAGTTTCACCAGTTAGGCATTCCATTTTTATATCAATAACTTAAATCCAAATCAAATCAACTAATTAGCCAACAGTAGCTCTCATAAAATGTAGTTTTTGGTTGCAAAGTTAATTTGGGGGCACAAGTAGATACAAACAGAGAACAGAACAAAGGAGCAAAGGAGAAAGCAAACGTGGGTCTAACGGGAGGTGAGAACGGCCAAGGGACAGGCTTTCCATTTTGACATGGGTGCTGAACCAGCTGCAGAGATCCCTGTTTCAAGTGGCCAGGTAGTGCTGCCAATCATTACACTTAAAAACTTGTCTGAGGGCGCCTGGGTGGCTCAGTGTGTTGGGCGGCTGCCTTCGGCTCGGGGCATGATCCTGGAGTCCTGGGATCGAGTCCCGCATTGGGCTCCCTGCTTGGCGGGGAGTCTGCTTCTCCCTCTGACCCTCTTCCCTCTCGTGCTCTCTATCTCTCATTCTCTCTCTCTCTCAAATGGATAAATAAAATCTTAAAAAAAAAAAAAACTTGTCGGAGCTCTTCCCCTTTTTTCTCTTTGTTCAGCAGGACTCTCCTTCCATTTCCTCCTTTTTGGTGGAGGGGGCAAGGCAAGGAAAGACGGTGGAGAGAAGGGAGGCAACCCCAAATTCCCACAGACTGTGCACGAGCACCAACCCTGGATTGTTTTGCAGATGTGATTTAATCCACACAACAGCATGACAGAGTAAGTGGCAGCTCTCCTTCACACACAGAGAAAACAAATCTTTCTCAATCTCTTCTGATCTTAAGTTAATCTTGAGTTCGGAATTTGAACCCAGATCTACCTTCCTCTTCCATTCTCACTCATTCTATCACACAAGGGGGAAAACAGGCGGTGAAAGCCAAAAGGATTACTGGGCAAGGGGGGGGAACGGACCAGCCCTGATTCTCTCAGGTGCCCCCCCCCCCCCCGCCGCCCCGCGCCCTCTCCTGTCTTTATTGTAAGTACACCCGTCTGCCTGCAGGAAAGGGATGCCAGCTCCAGGCACGTGATGCAGGAGCCACCTGCCAGGAGAACCCTCAGACCCGCCACAACAGCGATGGCAGCAGAACTGATGAAAGCAGAAGGGGAGGTCAGGGCTCCTGAGCCTCCTCACAAGGAAACGAGGCACAGCCACCGTTTCACAGAATACACTGCAAGGTACAGTCTAAGTGATGTGTTCTGGTCTGTTGTGCAAACACCACCACTTTCTAGTTCCAGAACATTCCATCACCCCAAAATAAAACCTTGTATTCATTAAGCAGTTGCTCCCCATTTTGCCCGCCCCTCAGTCCCTGGTAACCATCAATATGACACTGATGGGTTTACCTATTCTGGATATTTCTCATAAGTGGAATCCTACACTACATGGCCTTTCATGTCTGGCTTCTTTCACTTAGCATGATGTTTTCAAGGTTCCTACATGCTGTAGTATGTGTCAGTACCTTATTCCTTTTTATGGCTGAATAATATCCCCGGGGACACGAGAGTATCCGTGAATGTGTGCGTAAGTGCGGGCAGCCTTTCTCCCTTCCCCTCACCTCCTCCCCACCCCAGGCAAAAGATGAATAATCTGATACTAATCGTGAAGAAACAAATCCAAATAACTGGCCTGTCATCTTCAGAAGTATCAAGGTAAGGGAAGTCAAGAAAATCCTGAAGGGTTTCAGTCTGAAGGCAACTAAAGGGACATGACAACTACAAGCAGTGTGTGATTCTGAGTGGGATCTTTTTGCAACAAAGGACATGAACGGGACAACTGGTAAATCTGAATGGGGCAGGAGTGGTACAGCATCAGTTTCATTATCTTGATGTTTGTATGGTAGCTACACAGGAGAATGCACTGTTTACAGGCATTATATACAAAAGTATCCTGAGGAAATGGAGAACCAGGTCAGCAACTTCTCAAACAGTTCTGGGGCAAAAAGGCTCTTTTTTGTTATATTTCTAACTTTTGTCTAAATTCAGGACTACGCCAAAAATTTTTCAAGAATCCAAAGAATCCTGGAATAATAATCTCTCCAATGTAGTTACATCTGTGTGATTTCAAATTTTAGTCAAGCAAAATATGATAGAAAGAAACTCGCTGCTTCCCATCTGGTTTGATACCTCAAAAAAAAAATTAAAGGGTACATCAATCATATCTCAGCATATATAAGCAGAAAAAGAGCTATCGGGAACCTAAAGAACCATCTGAGTCCGTCTCCCTGCTCACAGCAGGTAGATGTTCGATTAACTAGAAGAGATGTCTGTTCCCTATTCCAAGACTGTCACAGCCTTCTCAGCAGACCATTGAACAGCCAAGAGTTTTCTTTCTTATGGCCCAGCAACTTCCCCAACCATAAGCCCACTTCCTGGTTAAAACCTCTGAAGGTAAAATTGTCAGCTCCTCAAACAAGCAAATTTTAACAGGAGACAATCAATCCTCATTTTTCCATGTACAGTTGATCCTTGAACAATATGGCTTAGAAATGCACAGGTCCACTTACAAGTGAACTTTTTTAATAAATATAGTACAGTAATATAAATGTATTTTCTCTCCCTTATGATTTTCTTAATAGTTTTCTTTTCTCTAGCTACTTTATTGGGAGAATACAGTATATAATACATATAACATATAAAATATGTGTTAATCAGCTGTTTATGTCATCAGTAAGACTTCCAGTCAATAGTAAGCTATTAGTAGTTAAGTTTTGGATAAATCAAAAATTATACACAATTTCCAACTGCACAGGGCCAGCGTCCCTCACCCCCACGGTGTTCAAGAGTCAACTGGGTATCTGTCTCTATGTGTTTCTAAGGATAGGGTTAATATCGATAAAAGCATTGTAATACTTCAGGTGAATTTTTTCCACATTTATGGCCAAAGGTGTGAATTAAATTTGAAGAATTTATGACATCAAAATTTGAAACAGAACAAATGAATTTTAAAATACATACGAAATCCTGTTGACTATGGCATCTTCGTCTTCTTGTTCATCTGTAAAAATGGTTAAGGTATTAATTTTTTTATCTTCAATAAAATGTTTCATTAATTTATTAGGAAATTAAACAAAAATAGAAACTTAATTATTTTGAAAAGAACTGATTTTCAAAATGCACTGTATTTATTTCAACATGGATCCAAATTTAAATCTCAGTAAATCACGTAAGAGAGAATGTAGCTAGGTAAGAGTGTTGTGATTAACCAAAATCCTGATTAACAAAACTACCATATGTAAATTGAAATTTTCCAAATATTTATTGCTCAAGAAAATAAAACTTAGTAGAACCTTAGGACCACTATCAAGTTTACTGTCATACGATATAAGTAAAATTATAATTGCTAATGAATGAAATTTTTTAGTTGATAGTATCCAACAAAAATCTTTACTATAAAATTAGAAGTCAGAATCTTAAAACTCATGTAGTTTTCTATGATTTGAGTTTGTCATTATTAATGGTAATAAGGAAGATTCTCTTTGACCAGTCTAAACCATTTAGATACCACTGCCTCAATACTTCATAATTACTGTGCAAGTTATAGAGTGGAAAGTATCAAGTTCTGTATCTCTTACAAGTAGCAGATACCCTCTGCCCCAATGCTCGCTCACCTCCTCTACCTCTCCCTCATGGCTGCTCGCCTTCTCTCTGTCCTCCCACATAAATTTACCAGCTAAAGAAAGTCTGATCCAATTACAAGAATACTGCACAGCACCCCCTGGCCCCTCCTTCTCCTCAATACCTAACTGGGGTTGTCCTCAAAGGCTCTCTCTCTAAGTCTCTGTAATTATGAGTGTCCACCTGCTTCCGTGTCAATGGTTTATTTGAGCCATTCTCTTACTCCAATCTCCATTCTTAATTATGGGCTGCCCAAAATAGCTTTACAACCAAAAGGACCATAAAATAACAGTCACAATTTTTATACTGTTGTACACACCCCCAATTAACCATCCACTACTGAAGAACGTTTTAATAGCTTCATATAAATTTCAATTCTTCTCCCTACACTCTACTAAAGTCCAGGGTATTCATCACCTCTCCCTGCCATTACTTTAAAAATCATCTGATAAGGGTGCCCAGGTGGCTCAGTCAGTTGAGTATCCAGGTCTTGATTTCCACTGGGGTCATGTCTCGGGATCATGGATCAGGCCCTGCGTCAGGCTCCGGGCTGACTGAAGGGGTCAGGGGAGTCTGCTTGGGGCTCTCTCTCCTCCTCTGTCTCTGCCCCCCACCCCTGCTCACTCTCTCTCAAAATAAATAAATACTTAAAAATCATCTAAATCATCTAATAAATCTCTAATTTTCCTGCTCGTCATCCCCTAATTTCCCCTAAAATGATGCATTTATATTCATTAATTCTCCCCCCACCTTCTATGTCCATAATCATTAAAACCTGATGCCAAAACAACTTTAAAAATAGCTAAGATACTGTGTTGAATCTGCAGGTCTTCAAATTTTTGAGAGATTATAGATTCTAGGAAGTATTTTAGTGTAATCATAGAGCCAAACTAAAACACTAGAGAGCAAGCATTTACTGACTGCTTTCAAAAGTCTAACAAGTTTAATATTATGACATAAAGAGTCCCTATTATATGGAATCCTTAAGTAATCATATGGTACCTACTATTAGCCCAGCATCACAGGTAGAAAATCCTGTGATTTATAGAAAATAGCTGAGATTTAACAGAAGGCAGTAAGGCAACTGTTTAGGTCCTTACAAAACCCTGGCACAAAAATATGTGAATGAATTAGCACAAAGTTCATTTTTAAAAAAAGAATAGGGGATGGGATGCCTGGGTGGCTCAGTCAGTTAAGAACGTGCCTTCAGCTCAGATCACGATCCCAGGGTCCTGGGATCAAGTCTCACATCAGGCTCCCTGCTCAGTGGGGAGCCTGCTTCTCCCTCTGCCTGCCGCTCCCCCTGCTTGGACTCACTCTCTCTCCCTCTCTCTACAAATAAATAAAATCTTAAAAAAAAAAAAAAGAACAGGTGCCTGGGTGGCTCGGTCAGTTAAGTGTCTGCCTTCAGCTCAGGTCATGGTCTCAGGGTCCTGAGGTCCCACACCAGGCTCCCTGCTCAGCAGGAAGTCTGCTTGTCCCCCTCCCTGTCCCTCTGCTCCTCCCCCTGCTCGTGCACATGCACATTCGCTCCCTCTCTCTCTCAAAAATATAAAATCTTTAAAAATAATAATAACAATGCTGGAGTGGTGGGGGGGTGGGAGGGATGGGGTGGCTGGGTGAAAGACATTGGGGAGTGTATGTGCTATGGTGAGCGCTGTGAATTGTGCAAGACTGTTGAATCACAGACCTGTACCTCTGAAATAATGCAATATATGTTAAAAAAAAAAAAAGAAGATCATAGGAAGGGAAAAATGAAGGGGGGGATTCAGAGGGGGAGACGAACCATGAGAGACGATGGACTCTGAGAAACAAATTGAGGGTTCTAGAGGGGAGGGGGTGGGGGGATGGGTCAGCCTGGTGATGGGTATTAAAGAGGGCACGTTCTGCATGGAGCACTGGGTGTTATGCACAAACAATAAATCATGGAACACTACATCAAAAACTGATGATGTAATGTATGGTGATTAACATAATAATAAAAAATATGAATAAAAAATAAAAATAATTTTTTAAATAAAAAAAGAACAAAGATTTAGTGGTCCCTCTGGTAGACACGATATATATGAAATAATAAAAAGAATAATATACGATTGAATCCTAAATTGATACTAAATGGTATCATGGAGACTCTAAATTCTGTATTACTTTAGAGAAAGAAAAGATAGTCTAGTAGTCAGAGAAAAGATGGGATAGGGTATGCATGTTCAAACCCAGAGCCAGTCACAAGAACTCATATATCCTTATAAACTCTAGAATTTCCCAGATACTGAGCAGCCCCACACTGTTCTTGGTTGGACATAAGAACGGTAGTAAACGAGGGCTCAGGTCTGAGAATGACGACCCTGCAAGCAGTCAGATTCCCTGAAGGTTACTGTTTACTCTTAGTACCAGGCTATCGTGTCCTTCAATCATGGCCATACTGAATATATATACTACCACACTGACAGGCACAGTATACAGCCCAAATACCACAGACCAGCTGACATGATGATCTAAGTTTTAACTACAATGTTTCTACTTGCCTGATTTTCTCTTGTATCTTGTGATGATGAAGTAGGAAACAATATAGAGAATGGCAAAAAGAAGGAAACATATCTGGAAAAAAAAATTAACAGTTCATTTACATTTGTGGCATTTTTTTAATAAATTATAGAAGATACATCTTTGGTATTTATATGCAAGAAGGATTTGATCTATTAAAAAAGTAAAAATTTTTAGATATTTTGCTAATATAAAGTTTTGATAAAATACTAACTTATATGAACTAATAACTCAAATAACCCAGTGTTTAATATCATTGCAGAAGAAAAAGCCCAAGGAAGATCTTTCTTTTCATAACTTAACCGAATTGTTTTCAAAATCATATGGAAGTGTAAAGAGCAAGACCAACACCAACAATTCTGAAAACCAAAGTCAATGAGATGCTACTATCCCTTCCAAATATCAAACACACTATAAAGCTTCAGTAACATTTAAAGAGTGTGATGGCACCAAAACTTGACAGACAAATGAAACATCTACTACACAAAATTTATATAATTTGGTTCTACATATAGAAAGCATCACAAATCAATGTGGGGGGAATAATCATTCAATAAATAAACCACATATCAAAATAAACAGCAGCTGAATGAGAAACTTCTTAAATATTAAATTCAAATTAAATTCCATTTAATTTCATGGGAACGATAGGTAAAAGAGGGTGGGTCAAAGAACGGGAGACCTCGTCCCTGTCAAAGACCAAGTGTGCAGAAATACAGTCTCACTAGAGCTATGAACCAGGGTAAAAATAATGTGAAGACTCTCAAATGAAACAATTCAAAGTGACGATAGTCTAGGGAGCACCCCTATGCATAGATTTCTGAAGGACTGTTGGCCACATGACTAAAAAGGACCTTAGATCTAGGTGTGAACAGCCACTGTGAAATGTCATCTAGGAAATGACAAACTAAGAGTGGACAGGAAGACCACGAGCCTCATGTTCTTCCAATACCAGTGGAGTGGGAAAGTGACAACGGACCATAATGACAGTGACCAAAAAGGAGCTAAGAGTCAAAAGCATCAAACTGGCCTACTGCTGGGAGCCCACTAAGAACTCCAGATGGATAAGAGAATGTTAGCACCATCACTACTTCCTCCCAAAATCCTATGAGTAGGGGAAATGGGTCAAAAAAGGAAACCAGTTATTGGTGAAGAAATGTAAACGGAGGGGGTCTCCTAAGAAGATGTTGAGGGCGCCTGGGTGGCTCAGTCGGTTAAGTGACTGCCTTCGGCTCAGGTCATGATCCTGGAGTCCCGGGATCGAGTCCCACATTGGGCTCCCTGCTCAGCGAGGAGCCTGCTTCTCCCTCTAACCCTCCCCCATTTCATATACTCTCTCTCTCTCTCTCATTCTCACTCTCTCAAAATAAATAAGTAAATCTTTAAAAAAAAAAAAGAAGATGTTGAGTGTCGGGGGAGACTGTTTATAATGGAATGGTGAAGTCTGAGTAGGGCTGCAAGAGCACTAGAAACAGGGTAACTGGGCAGAAACTCCGTGACTTACAAGGTTAAAGTCAGAGGGATCGGATGACCAAGGCAATTAATATTTATTACAGAAGCTAAATGAAATTCAATTCATTCAACAATTACTTGTCATGAGCTTACTGTACACCAGGCATTCTTTTCAGAACTGAGAACACAGCAGTGAACAAAACAAAACTCCCACCCTCACTGAGCTTACACTCCACTAAGAAAACAGCCCATCAATAAACAGGCAACAGGGCAAATGACAATTGGTGCAGGATTACGGGAACAGGGAGTGCGAGCTCAGGTGACGGGGCACGCTTCACAAATAAGGTGACATCTGAGGAAGGACTTATGGGAGAAGAGAGAGCAAGACATGCAGAAATCTGGAGGGAGGGTACTCAAGGGACAGAGAACAGTCACACCAAGGGTCTGAGACAGGAAAAGCTCTGGTGTGTTCAAACAGCAAGAGAGAAGTAAGAGATGAGGTCATACAGGAGTTCGTACTAAGCGTCAGTTCTCACAAACAGTGAAGAGTTGGTTTTCACCCTGAGTGAGACAGGAATCCGTGCGACGAGACTCTGAGCAGAAGGGTGACAGGATCTGACAGAGGGCAAAAGGCTCACTCTAGGTACAATGTGGAAAGTAACTTAGAAGGGACAGGTCAGAAGCAGAGAGACCAGTTAGGAGTGCCCTGCAATCATCCAGAAGACAGGTCACTTGGACCTGTGTAGTAGAAATATCAAAAATTATTAAGTTCTAGGTATGTTTTGAAAACAGACTTGAGAGGGCTTGCAGGCATTAAGGCTTGGCCGAAGAAACTGGAAAGAGAGAGTGGCCATTTCCTGAGTCAGGAAAGATTATGAGTAAAGTTAATTTGTGCTGGAAATAAAAAGTACGGTTTACACTGATGAATGTGAAATACTTATTATTCACTCAGGTGGAGAGGGTGGATGAGCTGTTGGATATACAAATCTGTACAGTCCAAGGAAAGGAGCCTGGCTAGAATTTTTTTTTAAGCTGAGGAGCAGGGGGGACATAAGCAGATAGATAGCTAAAGCCCTGAGACCAGATGAGATTTCCACCCCAGGGAGTGAGTACAACCAGAGAAGTCGGAGAACCAAGCCCCGGAGCTCTCAAATATTTAGAAGTCAACTTGACAGAAGGAACCAGGAAGAGCTAACTGAGAAGCAGCAGTCAGCAGGTAGGAGGCAAACAACAGACTGTGATGTCCCAAAAGTCAAATGAAGAAAGTTCATGTAGGAAAAGGGAATTATCAGCTGTGTCAAATGCTGCTGACAGGCCAAGTTAGACGAGCACTGAGAATTGACAACTGGATTTAGCAACATGGAGGTCATCGGTGACCTTGACCAGAGCTGTTTTTCTGAAGCAGTGAACGTAAAACCCTGACTGAAGTAAATTAAGACAGAAGAAGCACTGAAAATAAAATGTACATAGACAGTTCTTTCCAGGAATTTTAAGGTAAAGGGAAGCAAAAGAAATGGGATGGGAACTATGAAGAGGGCTTTTTTTTTTTTTAAGATGAGAAAAGTTACACATTGCAATAATAATCAGGTAGAGAGAAAAATTATTGATGCAAGAAAGAAAAAGGAGAAGTGCTAAAGCAATGCATTCAAGGTGAGGAGCTAGAAATAAATGTATCCCTAGTCAGAAGGAGGAGGAGCAGAGGACAGAACATTTGAGTTCCACTGCAGCTAGGTCAACAGATGCGGGGTAAAAGCACAAAAACATTCCCTTTAGATGGTTTCTATTTTCTTAGTAAAATAGAAGCCAAGTTCCTCAAATAAGAGTTACACATGGAGACAGAATGCACACAGGAGGAGGACACCGTAAATGGAGTAGAGAATATGAGGGAATCCTGAGAGCCACGGCAAGATGAAATGGACTTCACAGCTCCAGGCAAGCCCAAGCTGAACCTCCGAGCCAGGCAGGAGGCCTACTGCTGCTCTACAACACGGCCTAGCTCTTAGGTGCTGGGGAAGCTGCAGGTACACCAAGCAGAGCTTTGAGGATTCTAACAACGACCCTATTCTCTCCTCCCCTGTACAGCCTACACTGGCAGACTTGTGCTAGGTACCGCTCACTCACTCCTCCAGTCACAGATCTGACTTCATGTCCACTGACCAACTCCAAGTGCTCTGGCAGTGGTCAGTCAAGACCCAGTATCCGAATTCCACTCTCACAATTTCACCTGATCTCTGAGCAGCCCCTCCTGTTTCAGCAATCATCCTCCTTCTCTGATTATTCACCCATTTTCCATCACTAGCTTCCCTTTTCCTGCCAGTCTTTAAACATTATTCTTCTAAAACAAACAAAACAAAACACAGCACACTATTTTTCTTCTCCATGATTTCAGGGCTGAGCCAGAAATCTGTTCTCAATCCACAAACTCTTCACAGGTAACCTAATCTGCTCCCAGGGTTTTAACCATCAACCCCAGAAATCCCTGGACAACAGTGTGAAAACCACTGGATTAGGGGATTAGCAAAAGTAAGTAAAGGGCACCTGGGTGGCTCAATCGGTTGGGTGTTTCCCTTAGGCTCAGGTTGCAATACGCTGGGATTGATCCCTGCGTCAGGCTCCCTGTTCATAAGGGAGTCTGCTTCTCCCTCTCCCTCTGCCCCTCCCCCACACAGCTTGTGCTCGCTCTCTCGCACGCTCTCTCTAAAACATAAATAAAATCTTTAAAAAAAAAAAGAGTGAAATGAATGGCCATAAATCCTAAGTAGATTGGGGAGGAAAAAAAGAAACCAAGTACAGAGTGATGGATAAGTGGAGATGTCTATCAACTGAGGCTCCCAGTAGAACTGCAGGAGACCAAGGAACGTGGAAGAAGAAAAGGTTATGATTAAAGAATGTTTATAGATTTTTAAACTTAGTATTTGAATTTAGAGAACAAAAGTGTCAGGAATTCCAGAAAGTTCATGCAGAAGCAGAAGATGAGAAGGCATGAGAGGTAATGAACAAAATGAAATTAAGAAACCAAAATGCATGGCATAAAATGAAAAGACTAATGGAAAGCGATTCATTTAAGAACGGAAATAAGGCTAACAATTATAAAAACAAATATAAGTATTACTAATTTAAGTATAAAAGCCACGCATTAGGAAAATAAAAATACAACTATAACGGATTAGAAAACTCACAGAATGGGTTAGAACTAGAACTATTTTTCTAGTTCCAAAAGTGAGACTAGGAGCAAATGCCTCCCCTAAATGAGTACATCTTCAACAGAAAGCAACCCAGAGATGAGTGAAATGAAAGCAAGCTGTTGTGATGCCTTTTATTGTCCCTATATCTGGTGGGAACAAAAGGAAATTCCTAACCAAAAAAGGAGAAAGGCGGGGCACCCTGGGTGGCTTAGCTGGTTCCGCACCTGCCTTTGGCTCAGGTCATGATCCCAGGGTCCTGGGATCTAGCCCCGCATGGGGCTCCCTGCTCAGTGGGGAGTCAGCTTCTCCCTCTCCCTCTGCCACTCCCCCTGCTTATGCTCTCTCTCTTTCTAATAAATAAATAAAATCTTAAAAAAAAAAAAGAAGAAGAAAGTCATTACAGCTCCTCGCCATTAACAGTAAGTAAGATACAGCTGATAAAAAGGGAGAGGAACAGGCTCTCATGGTTCTCTAAGAAGACTGAGCTCTTCCCTCCTGGTCAGGGAGGAAGAGCAAGGTTACTGAAACTCAAGCAGAAACAATACCAGTTGCATGTCTTCTATGCCAGCTAAACTAGACAGCAGAAAATTCACCCCTCTCGGGGGCCACATGGCTTTAGTCCTGATGATGATCAAGGATGGCTATCCTAGAAACATACACTCTTCCAAAACTGAAACAAGAAGAAATAGAAAATTTGAACAGACCGATTTCTAGTAATAAAATTGAATGGGTAATGAAAAACCACCAACAAACAAAAGTCCAGGACCTGATGGCTTCACAGGTGAATCTACCAAACATTTAAAGAATGGTTAATACCTATTCTTCTCAAACTATTCCAAAAAGATAGAAGATGGAGAAAAGCTTCCAAATTCATCTTATAAGACCAGCATTACCCTGATACCAAAACCAGACAAAAACCTGAGGGGAAAAAAAAACAAGCTGATATCTCTGCTGAACATAGAGGCAAAAACTCTTCAACAAAATACTAGCAAACCCAATCCAACAATACATGAAAAAAATCATTCACCACAATCAAGTGGGATTTATTCCAGGGATTCAAACATGGTTCAATATTCACAAACCAATCAATGTGATACATCATACTAACAAGAGGCAGGATAAAAACCATATGATCATTTCGTAGATGCAGAAAAAGCAACTGACAACATCCATTCATGATAAAAACACTCCACAAAGTGAGTTTAGAGGGAGTAATACCTCAACATAATAAAGGTCATATATGAAAAATCTACAGTTAATATCATACTCAATGATGTAAAACTGAAAGCTTTTTCTCTATGATCAGGAACAAGGCAAGGATGTTCACTCTCACCACTTTTATTCAACAAAGTACTAGAAGTCCTAGCTGCAGCAATCAGGCAAGAAAAAGAAATAAAAGACATATATTGCTGAGGAAGTGGGGTGCCTGGGTGGCTCACTCGATAAGTGTCCAGCTCTTGATCTCAGATCAGGTCTTGATCTCAGGGTTGTGAGTTCAAGCCCCACATTGGACTCCATGCTAGGCATGGAGCCTACATTTAAAAAAAAAAATTGCTAAGGAAGAAGTAAAACTACTACTGTTTGCAGATGACATGACACAATATACAGAAAACACTAGAGACTCCACCAAAAAACTATTAGAACTGATACTGAATTCAGTAAAGTTGCAGGACACAAAATTAATATTCAGAAAACTTGCATTTCTATACACTGATAACAAAGTAGCAGAAAGAGAAATGAAAGTATCAATCCCATTTACGATTGTACCAAAAATAATAAAATACCTAGGAATAAACTCATCAAAAAGGTAAAACACCCATATCCTGAAAACTATAAGACATTCATGAAATAAAGATGACACAAACAAACAGAAAGATACACCATGCTCATGGACTGGAAGAATATTATTAAAATGTCCGTACTAAAGCTATCTACAGATGCACTGCAATCCTTACCAAAATACCAATAGCATTTTTCCCAGAACTAGAACAAATAATCCTAAAATTTGTAGAGAACCACAAAAGACCTTGAATAACCAAAGCAATCTTGAGAAAGAAGAACTGGAGGTATCACAATCGCAGATTTAAAAATATACTACAAAGCTAAAGTAATCAAAATAGTACAGTACTGGCACAAAAACAAGAAACACGGGTCAACAGAACAGGACAGAGAGACCAGAAACAAACCCATATCTATATGGTTAATTAATCTACAACAAAGGAGGCAAGAATATACAATGGGGAAAAGACAGTCTTCTCAATAAATGGTGCTGGGAAAACTGGACAGCTACATGCACAAGAATGAAACTGGACCATTTTATTACAACATACCCCAAAATAAATTCAAAACAGATCAAAGACCTAAATATGAGACCTGAAATCATAAAACTCCAGAAGCAAACAGAGCTAGTAACCTCTTGGAAATCACCTTAGCAACATAGTTGTGGACATGTCTCCTGAAGCAAGAGATACAAAAGTAAAAATAAACCATTGGGACTACACCGAAACAAAAAGCTTTTTGCACAGCAAAGAAAACCATCCACAAAACAAACAGTCAACTTAATGACTGGGAGAAGATATTTGGAGCAAATATCCAAAATACATAAAGAACTTACACAACTCAATACCAAAAAAACAAACACTCCAATTTAAAAATGGGCAGAGGACCTGAATAGACATTTTTCCAAAAAACACATACAGATAAGCCTATGTGAAAAGATGCGCAACATCAGGGAAATGCAAATCAGAACCACCTTACACCAAAAACAAACAAACAAATAAATACGACCTCACACCAGTCAGAATGGTTAGTATCAAAAAGACAAAAAATAACAAGTGTTGGTGAAGATGTGGAGAAAGAGGACCCCTCGTGCACTGTTAGTGGGAATGCAAATCAGTGCAGCCACTCTGTGAAACAGTATAGACGATCCTCAAAACATTAAAAAAAGAAATACCATATGATCCAATATTTGCACTACGGGGTATTTACCCAAAGAAAACAAAAACATTAATTTGAAAAGATGTATATACTCATGTGTATTGCAGCATTTTCTACAACAGCCAAGATACAGAGACAACCCAAGTGTCTACCAATAGATGAATGAGTAAAGAATATGTGGCACATATATATAAATAAAATAGAGTATTACTCAGCCATAAAAGAGAACGATATCTTGCCATTTGCAACAACATGGATGGACCTAAGGGTATTATGCGGAGTGAAATAAGTCAGACAAAGAAAGACAAAATACCGTATGATTTCACTTACATGTGGAATCTAAAAAAAATGAAAAGCAAACAACCAAACAAAATGGACTCGTAAATACAGAAAATAAACTGGTGGTTGCCAGAGGGAAGGTGGGTAGGAGGATGGGTGAAACAGATAAAGGGCATTAAGAGGTACAAACTTCCAGTTATACAGTAAGTCAGTCACTGAGATGAAAAGTACAGCATAGGAAATATAGTCAATAATATTGTAAAAATGTTATATGGTGACAAATGGTGACTACATTTATTGTCGTGAGCACTGGGTAATGTACAAAATTGTTGAATCAATAGGTTGTACACCTAAAACTAATATAACATTGTATGTTAACTATACTTAAATTATAATTTTTTAATTAAAAAAAGGGCTAGGCATTTGGGAACTGAATTACCCGGTCACAAATAATCTAATAATGCTTTCAAAATACAATGTTAAAAGCTAAAATTCATAAATTCCAGGTATAAGATTTGAACCTAAATTCAAACTGGTACATTATAATCAAATGGTACTACCTAGTAGCTTTTCATTCAAGGCCGATAGGCTTCAACTACTTTAGGGTAACCAGAAGGAATGAGTATCATAAAAGAGTCATGGGTGCAAAGACGCTCAAGGACTGTTACCGTGAACACATTTCTGACAAAATCTTGGCAGAGAAATGAGGAAACTATAATTGAGCCAATAATCTCATACCACAGCTGAGAGCCAATAGACACTGCTTTATTTTAAGGTCACTAAATCAAAAATAGAGATGTTAAGTATCCTTTAACATTACAAGCTAACCACTAAAATAAAATTAAAATTCTTCAAGTTACCCTAAGAGCCAGGAAAACAACAATAAAACAAAGAAAAATCCAGACTATGTAGTAAAAGACAGGAAGACACCAACATTATGAAAATAATAATACAACAGATTAAAGATGAAACACTAAAACCAAAATTGTAAATGAGACAAATGATTAAAAGAAAACGCTCACAGATACAGACATATCTACAATAAAGTGACTCATGCGCTTGGGTGGCTCAGCTGGTTGAGCGCCTGCCTCCGGCTCAGGTCCCTGACCCCAGACTTCTGGGGTGGAGCCCCGCACCGGGCTCCCTGCTCCGCGGGAAGCCTGCTTCTCCCTCTCTTCCTTGCTCTCGCTCTCACTCTTCCTCTCAAAAAATCTTTTAAAAAAATGAAATAAAATAAAGTGACTCAAAAAGATTGAAAACAAAAGGATAAACAGAGACAAACCAGGCAGATGCTAACAAAGAAGCTGTCGTCTTTTTTTTTAATAAGGTGTGAAGACAAAATAGGGTACTTTATGAACAACAGTATCGCCCACAATGAAGAAAGAATCCTCATGTACCAAAAACACCAAGATAATTTTTCAAAACTGAGTATGAAAGGGAAAATGTAAACCACTACTTTAGTTGGGAGTCTTCAACTCACCATCAAAGAAAAAGCAAATGCAAACCAAATACATAATAATAAATATGAAATTTTTTACAGTAATAATATTGCTCCAGTAAATACATGGCTTTATCATACTCAATGGTATATACCTATAAATCCATGTCCTGCCACCCCAATGTCCTAGCCCCTCACAACTACTGCTTTCTGTTTCTATGGATTTGCCTATTCCGGATATTTCATATAAATGAAAACATAATATGCGCCTTTTTGTGTCTGTCTTCTTTCCTTAGCATAATGTTTTCAAGGTTCATCCATGCTATAGCATGTACAAATACATCGTTCTTCCAGACTTTTTACAAGAAAAATAAAACACTATGTAATTAAAAACACAGTGAATATTTTGTTGCTAGCAGCTGCAAGCATTCCTTTCAGATACATTTGCATATGTTCATTGTTTATAACTGCAACAAACCACCTTTTAAAGAGATAAGAAAACAAAATTAGCAATATTCTATCTCCCAAACAATTAACATGACTTTGAAACACAAGCGGATATCCACTTTTCTGTTATCGGCACCATCATAATAAATTGCCCTGTGTCCATCAACTTGTGCTTCAGTAAAGGTAAAACAGTATTTCCTCATAAACATCTAACAGAGACCTTTAACAAGGAGTAAATATTCTGTTTTTCAAGATTATCACAGTAAATGTCAAATTCAGTAATGTCATCTACAATATTACACCTTATTACTTATTGAGATTTTTCAGATTCTGTCTAATCTTACATTGTATGTCACCAGCCAAAAGTTCTCTAAAAGAACTTTTAGAGACCCAGAGCATTTGACAAAATCCAATACCCATTTATGATAAAAGCTTCTGAGACCCAGACTCCAGCAAAACGTAAACGAAAGACAGCTTTACCTGAGAGAAGCTGCCACCAGAGCCAGCTGTCACTCACTTTGTCCTTCGTGTTCTACATCCCAAGCACAGCTATTCTACCCACAAAGCCCCCCCTTCTGAACCCTCACAATACTCCTAGTTCACAGTATTTCAGCACAACCACTGATTTCCATTAAATGTTTCATGTAAATAAAATGTGTCTCCTAAAATTCTTATTATATATAGTTTAGGCACATTAAAGGTACTAATACAAACAGGAACTACCTTATACATCTCTTGAATCTTCCTGAGTGCCTAGATAAATAATTTTAAAATAAACAGAGTAAATTACAATCCTTCCCACTTCTGGTTCCTTAACCTCCATGAGGCCCAGTCACGGCGAAGGGGAGACACTTTGAATAGGATGAAAGACAGAAGTTTAAATTAGACTGGACTTGATTTTTCAGTATGTGAGAGTGACCATAAAACTATTAGATGAGCCAAAGTTGTCACCAAAGGAAGGGAACAGAGACCCACCAAAGGATCCTTGCAAGCAGCAGTGGGAGAAAATGAAACTGCTTTACAACTATTTCCTACCAAGTTTACCCACACAATAACCAGTTAAGTACGATCTCTGAACGATACTAAGTCTTCCTTCCAGGAGAGGAACAGCTCTCCACTAATTATCTTCTTTGATTTTTTTAAATCAGAGTAGTTTTCCTCATATAGATCAGGTACATGTTTTGTTAGCTTTATACCTAAGCACTTTTTTCTTCATGCTAATGTTAATGGTGTATTTTTAATTTCAAATTCCAATTTTTCATCCCGGTATACAGGACAGCAACGGACTTTTGTGTATTAACGTTGTATCTTAATGTCTTGCTATAATCTGTTAGTCCCAGGAGTTCTATTGTTGTTATTAACTTTCTGGGATTGTCTACCTAGACTATCATGTCATCTCTGAATGAAGACAGTTTGCTTTTTCTCTCCCCAATTTGTAAACCTATCAGTTCCTTTCCTTTTCTCACTGCATTAGCTAGGACTTCCACAAAAAAGCAGTGATAAAAGGGGACATCCTTGCCTTGTTTCTGATCTTAGTTGGAAAGCTTTTGGTTTCTTCATTAGTGTGATATTAGCTGTAGATATTTTGTGGATGTTCTTTATCAAGCTGAGGAAGTTCCACTCTATTCTTGGTTTATTGAGAGCTTTTATCATAAATGGGTATTGGATTTTGTCAAATGCTCTCTCCGATAGGATATTAATAGGATTATATGCTATTTCTTCTTGAGTCTCTTGATGTGATGGATTACACCAAGTGATTTCTGAATGTAGAACCAGCCTTGCATACTTGGAATACATCCCACTTGGTCGTGGTGTATAATAATTCTTTTGATATGCTACTGGATTTAGTTTGCTAATATTTTCTTGCAGAACTGTGCATTTATGCTCACAACAGATACTGGTCTGTAGTTTTCCTTTATTGCAATGTTTTTGTCCAATTTTAGTATTAAGGTAATGCTGGCGTCCTAGAATGAGCTAGAAGTGTTCGCTCTGCTTCTAGTTTCTGTTCGAGATTACAGAGAATTGGTATCACATCTTCCTTAACCATTTGGTAGAATTCACCGGTGAAACCATCTAGGACTGTTTGGAAGGTCAATTGCTGATTCAATTTCTTTAAAAGATACAGGCCTACTCAGATTATCTGTTTCTCATTCTATTACACTTTATTTGATTTCTACCATTCCTTCGTTCTTAAAGTTTCCATCTCTTTGCTTACATTATCCATCTGTTCTTGCATATTGTGCACTATTGCCATTACCACCCTTGGCATATTAATTAGTTATTTCAAATTCGGGCTTTATAAACCCCAAGTCTCTGTCATATCTAAAGCTGCTTCTGATGCTTGCTTTGTAACTTTCAACTGTACATTTTGCCTTTTGGTTTTTAAATTTTTTCATTAAAAGTCAAGGCATTATAGGGGCACCTGGGTGACTCAGTCAGTTAAGCATGTGCCTTTGGCTCAGGGAAGATCCCAGGGTTCTGGGATCGAGCCCCACATCGGGCTACCAGCTCAGCGGGGAGCCTGCTTCTCCCTCTCCCTCTGGTGCTCCCCCTGCTTGTACTTTCTCTAACTGCCAAATAAATAAATAAACTATTTTTTAAAAAAGACATTATACTAGAGGAGCTAGGGAAAAAACAGCAAATAAAGCCTAAACCCAGCAGGAGAAGAGAAATAATAAAGATCAGAGCAGAAATCAATGAAATAGAAACCAAAAGAACAGTAGAACACATCAACGAAACTAGGAGCTGGTTCTTTGAAAGAATTAACAAGATTGATAAACCCCAGGCCAGACTTATCAAAAAGAAAAATGACCCAAATCAACAAAATCATGAATGAAAGAGGAGAGATCACAACCAACACCAAAGAAATACAAACAATTATAAGAACATATTATGAGCAACTATACGACAGCAAATTAGATAACCTGGAAGAAATGGATGCATTCCTAGAGATGTATCAACTACCAAAACTGAACCAGGAAGAAATAGAAAACCTGAACAGACCTATAACCACTACAGAAATTGAAGTAGTCATCAAATATCTCCCAACAAACAAAAGCCCAGGGCCAGATGGCTTCCCAGGGGAATTTACCAAACATTTAAAGAAGAATTAATACCTATTCTCCTGAAACTGTTCCAAAAAATAGAAATGGAAGGAAAACTTCCAAACCCATTTTATGTGACCACCATTACCTTGATCCCAAAACCAAAGACCCCATCAAAAAGGAGAATTACAGACCAATATCCTTGATGAACACAGATGCAAAAATTCTCACCAAAATACTAGCCAATAGGATCCAACAGTACATTAAAAGGATTATTCACCATGACCAAGAGGGATTTATCCCTGGGCTGCAACCTTGGTTCAACATCCACAAACCAATCAATGTGATATAACATATTAACAAAAGAAAGAACAAGAATCATTTGATCCTCTCAATAGATGCAGAGAAAGTATTTCACAAAGTACAGCATCCCTTCTCGATCAAAACTCTTCAGAGTATAGGGATAAAGGGTACATACCTCAATATCATAAAAGCCATCTATGAAAAACCTACAGCAAATATCATTCTCAATGGGGAAAAACTGAGAGCTTTCCCCCTAAGGTCAGGAACGTGGGAGGGATGTCCACTATCACCACTGCTTTTCAACATATTACTAGAAGTCCTAAACACGGCAATCAGACAACAAAATCAAAGGCATCCAAAACAGCAAAGAGAAAGTCAAACTCTCACTCTTTGCAGATGATATGATACTGTATGTGGAAAACCCAAAAGACTCCACCCCAACACTGCTAGAACTCATACAGGAATTCAGGAAAGTGGCAGGATATAAAATCAATGCACAGAAATCAGTGGCATTCCTATACACCAACAAGAAAGAAGAGAGACAAATCAAGGAGTCGATCCCATTTACAATTGCACCCAAAACCATAAGATACCCAGGAATAAATTTAACCAAAGAGGCAAAGGATCTGTACTCAGAAAACTATAAAATACTCATGAAAGAAATTGAAGAAGACACAAAGAAATGGAAAAACGTTCCATGCTCATGGATTGGAAGAACAAATGTTGTGAAGATGTCAATGCTACCTAGAGCAATCTACACATTCAATGCAATCCCCATCAAAATACCATCCACTTTTTTCAAAGAAATGGAACAAATAATCCTAAAATTTGTATGGAACCAGAAGAGACCCCAAACAGCCAGAGGAATATTGAAAAAGAAAAGCAAAGCTGGCGGCATCACCATTCCGGACTTCCAGCTCTATTACAAAGCTGCCATCATCAAGACAGTATGGTCCTGGCACAAAAACAGACACATAGATCAATGGAACAGAATCGAGAGCCCAGAAATGGACCCTCAACTCTATGGTCAACTCATCTTGGACAAAGCAGGAAAGACTGTCCAATGGAAAAAAGACAGTCTCTTCAACAAATGGTGTTGGGAAAATTGGACAGCTGCATGCAGAAGAATGAAACTGGACCATTTCCTTACACCACACACAAAAATAGACTCCAAATGGTTGAAAGACCTAAATGTGAGACAGGAGTCCATCAATATCCTAAAGGAGAACACAGGTAGCAACCTCTTCGACCTCAGCTTCTTCCTAGCAACATCGCCAAAGGCAAGGGAAGCAAGGGCAAAAATGAACTATTGGGATTTCATCAAGATAAAAAGCTTTTGCACAGCAAAAGAAACAGTCCACAAAACCAAAAGACAACCGACAGAATGGGAGAAAATATTTGCAAATGACATATCAGATAAAGGGCTAGTATCCAAAATCTATAAAGAACTCATCAAACTCAACACCCAAAGAAGAAATAATCCAATCAAGAAATGGGCAGAAGACACGAACAGACATTTTTCCAAAGAAGCCATCCAAATGGCCAACAGACACATGAAAAAGTACTCAACATCGCTCAGCATCAGGGAAATCCAAATCAAAACCTCAATGAGATACCACCTCACACCAGTCAGAATGGCTAAAATTAACAAGTCAGGAAACGACAGATGTTGGAGGGGATGCGGAGAAAGGGGAACCCTCCTACACTGTTGGTGGGAATGCAAGCTGGTGCAACCACCCTGGAAAACAGTGTGGAGGTTCCTAAAAATGTTGAAAATGGAGCTACCATACGATCCGGCAATTGCACTACTGGGTATTTACCCCAAGGCTACAAATGGAGGGATCCGAAGGGGTACGTGCACCCCGATGTGTATAGCAGCAATGTCCACAATAGCCAAACTGTGGAAAGAGCCAAGATGTCCATCGACAGATGAATGGATAAAGAAGATGTGGTATATATACACGATGGAATATTATGCAGCCATCAAAAGGAATGAGATCTTGCCATTTGCAACGACGTGGATGGAACCGGAGGTTGTTATGCTGAGTGAAATAAGTCAATCAGAAAAAGACATGTATCATATGACCTCACTGATATGAGGAATTCTTAATCTCAGGAAACAAACTGAGGGTTGCTGGAGTGGTGGGGGGTGGGAGGGGTGGGGTGGCTGGGTGATAGGCATTGGGGAGGGTACGTTCTATGGTGAGCGCTGTGAATTGTGCAAGACTGTTGAATCACAGATCTGTACCTCTGAAACAAATAATGCAATATATGTTAAGAAAAAAAAAAGAAGATAGCAGGAGGGGAAGAATGAAGGGGAGTAAATCGGGGGAGACGAACCATGAGAGATGATGGACTCTGAAAAACAAATTGGGGGTTCTAGAGGGGAGGGAGGTGGGGGAATGGGTTAGCCTGGTGATGGGTATTAGAGAGGGCACATTCTGTGTGGAGCACTGGGTGTTATATGCAAACAAGGAATCATGGAACACTACATCAAAAACTAATGATGTAATATATGGTGATTAACATAACAAAACTAATGATGTAATGTATGGTGATTAACATAACAAAATTTAAAGAAAAAAAAGACATTATATAGAGGGTAAGAGGAACTAGGGTAAATAGGTCTTCAGTGAGGTTTATGTTTATCTGGCTGTGAGCTGGGCTGTTTACTGTTTGATGAAGCTGTAGGAGCCAGAGGCTAGAATGTCCTCTAGGGTGCTTGGTTTTGTCTCCCCTGTTGCCTCTGGTTTTCTATAGAGATTTCCTCTTAAAGAGAGTCTGAGCCTTACAGTTCTTTTAGCTGTAATCCCCTGTTATTATACAGAAGCCTGACTGATATGGTAGAAAGGGGTGGTTCTGGTAAAAACAATTTCCCTCGAGAGCAGGCCTTTTGTCAAGGTGAACAAAATGTTCTGGTTATTTTCCAGAATGGTTACTTTCCCTCCCCCCTGCCAGAAGCACTAGGGGACTTTTTTTTTTTTTTTTTTTACCTGAGAACCCAATAGAGCTCTTAGAAGTAAAACTCATTAAAGTGTAGAAGCACCCCCTATGAAGACTAGACCTCTGGAGGTTCAAACTCTGGTTAGTCCACACTAAACCTCCATCAATTAATTAATTACAGCTTAAGTGTTCCTACCAGTACTAGCTACTTAGCAGGCTTCTGCTATATAGGCTTTTGTTCTGGGTAAGCTATGATTCTAGGTACCCACCTCTCTTTCCAGTTTTCAAGGCAGCAATGTACCCTATGATCTCAATTCTCTGACGAATCTAAGAAGAGCTGCTGATTTTCCAGTTCTTCAGCTTTTCTCACTATTGGGAGTTTGGGAATGATGACTCCAAGCTCTTTTCAAATTGGACTGGAAACCAGAAGTCACCTATATGTTTTATTGTTTTAGCTCTTAGCTTTAGGTCTTTGATTTATTTGGAAATTATTTTTTGTGTATGGTGTATATGATGTAAAATACTGTTTTAAAAATACTTATTCTCTTGGAGAACTCTCTTGGATTCATCATTTGGCAGCTGCTTGGGATCTTCCTCTGATATGCAGTCTCTGCATAGACTTAATCCAGATGAGTTATGCCAGGGCTTCTTTCTAACTTATTCTGTTTTACTTTTAATTTTAAATATAAGTTTCTGGTTGACAGAGTAAACATTATTTTAATCATTTTTTAAAAAAACACAAGGTGTAAGATCATAATGGAAAGTGCTTTCTCCCCCATTTTAATACTAAGTAGTTTGGAATGATCTCTCCTTTAATCTCTTAATGTGCCTATTTTTTTTTTAAAGAGAAAGGAATTCAGTTATTACAATGTTCCAATTAAATTAATATAAGCATTCCCTACCAAGGCAACTTATAATAGAAAACAAGCATTACTTGTAAGAGGCTATTCAAATTGTGTTGATTATGTAATTATTTCTGTGCTTATGTATTTTTTGGCAGTTAGTCTAAAAGAGAGTTCCTCCACCATGGCACTCTTAACATTTTAGGCCAAATAATTCCTTGTTGCTGTGAGGGTCCTTGCAATGTAGGAGTTTAGTATCATCTTGGTCCTCTACCCACTAGATGCCAACACATAATCCACCCCTCAAGTTGTTACACTACTACATGTTTTCTGGGGGGGTGGGGAGGGGACCCAGTTGAGAACCAGTGGTCTAAGAAATGAATGCTAAATGTGGAAAAAAGAAATAATGTAAAAATTATATTACTTGGTTTTAATTTTTTCAAATAATGTAAATTTTCAAGTGAAGGAATGGAAGCTAAATCTCTAAGGAATGACTTAAAAATTGTTGTGTCATTGCGCAAGACTGTTGAATCACAGATCTGTACTTCTGAAACAAATAATGCAAGATATGTTAAGAAAAAAGAAAAAGAAGAAGATAGCAGGAGGGGAAGAATGAAGGGGAGTAAGTCAGAGGGGGAGACGAACCATGAGAGACGATGGACTCTGAAAAACAAACTGAGGGTTCTAGAGGGGAGGGGGGTGGGGGGATGGGTTAGCCTGGTGATGGGTATTAAGGAGGGCACGTTCTGCATGGAGCACTGGGTGTTATGCACAAACAATGAATCATGGAACCCTACATCAAGAACTAATGATGTAATGTATAGTGATTAACATAACAATAATATATATATATATACATATATATATATATATATATATATATAAATTGTTGTGTCAGAGATATACATGCATGTCATATACAGACCTCAAGAAAAGACTGCCAGGGGCGCCTCGGTGCCTCGGTTGGTTAAGTGGCCGACTCTTCGTTTCTGCTCAGGTCATGATCTTGGGGTTGTGAGATCAAGCCCCACATCAGGCTCCGCATTCAGCGTGGAGTCTACTTGAGATCCTCTCTCTCACTCTCCCTCTGCCCCTCCCCCTGCTCACACAAACTCTCTCTCAGGAAAAAAAGTATTAAAAAAAAAAAAAAGACTTCCATCCAACTCTCCTCCATAGGCAATCTGTTGTTTTCCTAAGCCATTTCCGTAATACTAGGAAATGTTTCAGTTTACTGACATTAACAATATATACTGACTACCCAATACAGAAGTTCAGAATTTACCGATTAGCTTTCTGATACTGAGGATTTACGCCAATCAATGACTATTACCACTACTACCTGTCTTCCACTTCCTCCTCTGGCATTTATTATATTATTACTCTTTGTTATTCTCTTGGGTAACCCGCTAAGGCTTTAAATCTTTACTTCTTGTCTTACCAGTTTATTCCCAAAGGTGTAGCTGACAGATGTCTTCCTGCTCCTAAATTCTCTAGTAGCTGCTATTACAGTATTGTGATTATTAACATCATCCTAAGTAGTAAAAAAAAAAAACAAAAAACTAATTATCTAACAATAGATGAATGGTTCTCTTTAGTTTTTCATGGTTTAAGATAATGAGACAAAGAAAATTTTAATGCATACAAGCCACATTTTTACATAAATGCAATATAAATTCCCAGGAATAAGGTTATTGAATCATAGTGTATAAATACTCCATCATATTGCTTTCCAGCATGGTTATTAGAATCCATTTTATTTTGTTCATATTGAAAATAGTGTTATTTTTTTCCCAATTACATAAATAAAAATTCTTATTAAAAATTCAATCAATTCAGGGGCACTTCGCTGGCTCAGTGGGTAGAACACGCAACTCTTCATCTCAGGGTTGTAAGTTCAAGCCCCACAGTGGGTATGGAGATTACCTAAAAATAAAATTTTTTTTAAAAATCTAATGTATGCAAAGAAGTATAAGGAAGAAAGTAAAGATATGAAATTCCACATTTAGTATAATCCTTCCTGTTTTTTTTTTTAAGATTTTATTTATTTGAGAGAGAGAGAATGAGAGATAGAAAGCACGCGAGGGAAGAGGGTCAGAGGGAGAAGCAGACTCCCCGCTGAGCTGGGAGCCCGATGTGGGACTCGATCCCAGGACTCCAGGATCATGACCTGAGCCGAAGGCAGTTGCTCAACCAACTGAGCCACCCAGGTGCCCCTTCCTGTTCTTTTTAAAAAATATTTAAGTAATGGGCGCCTGGGTGGCTCAGTTGGTTAGGCGACGGCCTTCGGCTCAGGTCATGATCCTGGAGTCCCGGGATCGAGTCCCACATCGGGCTTCCTGCTCAGCAGGGAGTCTGCTTCTCCCTCTGACCCTCTTCCCTCGCGTGCTTTCTATCTCTCGTTCTCTCTCTCTCTCAAATAAACAAATAAAATCTTTAAAAAAAATATTTAAGTAATTGTCATTAATTTCCATCTTATTTGGCACTTTTGTTAGGAATGGTTGCTTAATTTTATCAACATTTACTGGAATAATCAATTTTTCTTTTAAATTCTTGAGATGATAGAGGCGCCTGAGTGGCTCAGTTGATTAAGCATCCAACTCCTGATTTCAGCTCAGGTCATGATCTCAGGATTGTGAAATCAAGCCTCATGTGGAGCCTGCTTTAAGATTCTCTCTCTGCCTCTCTCTCTGCCCATAGCCCCTCCCTCTCTTGAAAAATAAATCAATAAATAAATTCTTGAGATGATAAATTATGTTAGTATGTTTCACGGTCCTAAGCCATCCTGATACTGACCCATTCCCCTGGAATAAATCCATTTTATTTACTGTGTATTAATCCTTTCATACATTATTATATTGTACTATATTTAATTTTTTTTATAATTCTTTTTTATTCAGATTTTGAGGTTATGGTAACTTCATAAAATGAAATTGGGAGCTTTCCTCCTTTTTGTGTGAGTTACATCAAATAATAATAATCATTATTATCTTGAAGGGTGATACAGAATTCGGCTATGAAGTCATCAGGTCCCAATATTTTATGTGATAGAGAGTATTAAACACATCTCCAATGTCTTCTATGATATATAACTAACTCAAGTTTTTAGATTTTACCTTGGTTAAAGAAAATGAATCTAGGAGGGAGGCAAGATGGGCAGAAGAGTAGGGGACCTCGTTTCATCTGGTCCCTTGAATTTAGCTAAATAACTATGAAATCACTCTGAACACCTATGAATTCAACCTGAGATATAAGAAAAGAATTGCTGCAATTCTACAAATAGAAAAGCGACCACATTTTGCAAGGTAGGAGGTACAGAGAAGTGAATCTGAGGGGATACATCGGAAGATAAACAGCAGGAGGGAGGGAGCCAACTACAGGAAAGTGATATAGCAGTGGACTGCAAAATCTGAACTTTTAGCAGTCTGCTCCAGTGAGAGACGTCCCTGCCTGAAAGGTGCTCAGGTGGCAAAGCAAGGCAGAATCCTAGGTGGGACAGTGTGGTCTCAGGCTGCCCCAGGTCACAGAAAGAACAGGGCTGCCTGAGCCAGCAGAGTTCCCAAGCACTGGAGCAGGGAAACCAGTTACAGTCAGTGAGCCCACGCTCTCAGCTCGGTTTGCCATGAACTGCAAACCACAGTACCATTTGGCGACCACTCTCTGTGCAGGGGCCCTGCAAAGGGCAGAAATGCAGCAAACTTCTCCCTCCCCCCCCCCGGGGAGGAGGGGCGCGGGTGGGCACTGCGGGAGTCTGCAGAGTTTAGCACACACAAAAGTGAAGACTGCTCTTCCTTGAGGGTTTACTGAAGAGAGGGGCCATGGTCTCTCAGCTCTGGGGCTGGAGATCAGGGCATAGTCATTTTTATTTTCATCCTCAAAGCAGCACGCAAAGCCTCCAGGGAATAAAAGCCACATAGAACAACCCCAAGCAGCTTACACTGAGCCCAGCCCCCTGGCAAGGGGCAGTTCAACTCCACCCAAGCAAAGACACCTAAGAATCAGTGCAGCAGGCCCCTCCCCCAGAAGACCAGCTGGAACATCAGGTGAATACCAAGTTTACTGAGCTCACAGAACTGCAAAACTCCAGCACTAGGGGAAAATAGTATATACAATTCAAGGGTTTTTTTTCATGATTCTTTTATCTTTCAGTTTAAAATTTTCCTTTTTCTTTTTTTCCTTTTCAACTAGTTTCTTATTTTATCAACCCTGTGAAGTCTTTAACTTTCATTTTTACATTTACATTTTATAGATATATTCATTTTTTGCTTCCTTTCACTGTATTCAACTTTATTTTTGTATAGACATAAGTTTTGCTTTCTTTACAATTTGGGGATTTAGTGCCTTCTAACAAACAAACCAGATACACCCAGGACCAAGTGGATCACCCTGTTTTGTCCACCTGGGAGATTATATTCTCCCTTTTTCCCATTTTTTTTTTCTTTTCTTTTTTGGTTTCCAACCTCTTCAGATTTCTCTAGTGTGTATTTCACTTGGGTTGTGGTTAATATTTTTTTTAAAGATTTTATTTATTTGAGAGCGAGAGCAAGCACCAGTGGGGGAGGGGCAGAAGGAGAAGCAGACTCCCCACCCAGCAGGGAGCCCAACACAGGGCTCGATCCCAAGACCCTGAGATCATGACCTGAGCCAAAGACAGATGCTTAACCGACTGAGCCATTTTTTTTGTTCTCTCATTCATCTATTCTTCTCTGGGCAAAATTACTAGGAGGAGGAATTCACAACCAAAGAAAGAACCAGAGGTAATACTCTCTGCCAGAGATCTAATCGATATGGATTTAAGTAAAATGTTAGAGCTGGAATTCAGGATAACGATTATAATGTTACTGGCTGGGCTTGAAAAGGCATAAAAGACACTAGAGAATCTCTTGGTGCAGAAATAAAATCTAATCAGGCCGAAATTAAAAATGCTTTAACTGAGACGCAGTCTAAGTTGGATGCTCTAACAGCTAAGGTAAATGAGGCAGAGGACAGAATAAGTAACATAGAAGAAAGTTGATGGAAAGGAAGGAAGCTGAGGAAATGAGAAAAAAAACACTAATGGACCATGAGAGGAGGTTTCGAGAAATCAGCGATACCATAAAGTGAAACAATATTAGAATTACTGGGGTCCCTGAAGAAGAAGAAAGAGAGAGGGACAGAAGGTATATTTGACCAAATCATACCTGAGAACTTCCCTAATCTGGGGAAGGACACAGACATTCAAGTCCAAGAGGTAGAGAGGACCACTCTCAAAATCAAAAAAAAAGATCAACAACCCAACATAATAGTGAAGCTAGAAACGAAAAAAAACCACTAATGGACCATGAGAGGAGGCTTCAAGAAATCAGCGATACCATGAAGTGAAACAATATTAGAATTACTAGGGTCCCTGCAGAAGAAGAAAGAGAGAGGAACAGAAGGTATATTTGAGCAAATCATACCTGAGAACTTCCCTAATCTGGGGAAGGACACAGACATTCAAGTCCAAGAGGTAGAGAGGACCACTCTCAAAATCAAAAAAAAAAGATCAACAACCCAACCTAAAAGTGAAGCTAGCAAATTTCAGAAATACAGAGAAAATCTTGAAAGCAGCTCAAACGATGGACTCTGAAAAACAAACTGAGGGTTCTAGAGGGGAGGGGGGGATGGGTTAGCCTGGTGATGGGTATTAAAGAGGGCACGTTCTGCGTGGAGCACTGGGTGTTATGCACAAACAATGAATCATGGAACACTACATCAAAAACTAATGATGTAATGTATGGTAATTAACATAACAATAAAAAATTTAAAGGAAAAAAAACAAAGAAAGCAGCTCAAGACAAGAGGTTCTTAACCTACAGGGGTAGAAACATCAGGCTGGCAGCAGACCTATCCACAGAGAGCCGGCAGGCCAGAATGGGCTGGCATGATATATTCAGGGTACTAAATGAGAAAAACATGCAGCCAAGAATACTTCATCCAGCAAGGCTGTCATTCAGAATGGAAGGAGAGATAAAGAGCTTCCAGGACAAACAGAAAATAAAAGAATTTGTGACCACTAAACCAGCCCTGCAAGAAATATTAAAGGGGATTCTCTAAGCAAAGACAGAGCCCAAAAGTAACACAGACCAGACAGAAACAATCTACAGAAACAGAGACTTTACAGGTAATACAGTGGCACTAAATTCATATCTTTCAATAATTACTGACTGTAAATGGGCTAAGTGCTCCAATCAAAAGACATAGGGTATCAGATTGGATTTAAAAAAAGCAAGACCCATGCATATGCTGTCTACAAGAGACATATTTTAGACCTAAAGACACCTCCACATTGAAGGTGAGGGGGTGGAGAACCATTTATCATGCCAATGGATATCAAAAGAAAGCTAGGGTAGCAATCTTCACATTAGACAAATTAAACTAAAGACCATAGTAAGGGATGAAGAGGGACCCTATTATCATACTTAAAGGGTCTATCCAACAAGAAGATCTAATGATTATAAATATTTATTGCCTAATTTGGGAGTAGCCAATTATATAAACCAATAAATAACCAAATTAAAGAAACACTTTGATAATAATACAGTAATAGTAGGGAACTTCAACCCCACTCACAGTAATGCACAGATCATCTAAGCAGAGGATCAACATGGAAACAAGGGCTTTGAATGACACACTAGACCAGATGGACTTCACAGATATATACAGAACATTCCATCCTAAAGCAACAGAACACATTCTTCTCAAGTGCACATGGAACATTCTCCATAACAGATCACATACTGGGTCACAAATCAGGTCTCAACCGGTACAAAAAAATTGGGATTATCCCCTGCATATTTTCAGACCACAATGTTATGAAACTTGAACTCAATCACAGGAGGAAATTTGGAAAGAACTGAAATACATGGAGGTTAAAGCGCATCCTACTAAAGAATGAATGGGTCAAACAGGAAATTAAAGAATTTTAAATTCATGGAAACAAATGAAAAGGAAAACACAACTATTCAAAAACTTTCGGATACAGCAAAGGCGGTCGTAAGAGGGAAGTACATAACAATACAAGCCTTTCTCAAAAAATCAGAAAAGTCTTGGGGTGCCCGGGTGGCTCAGTCATTAAGTGTCTGCCTTTGGCTCAGGTCATGATCCCAGGGTCCTGGGATTGAGCCCCGCATTGGGATCCCTGCTCGGCGGGAAGCCTTCTTCTCCCTCTCCCACTCCCCTTGCTTGTGTTCCCTCTCTCACTGTGTCTCTCTCTGTCAAATAAATAAATAAAATCTTTTTAAAAAATTTAGAAAAGTCTCAAATACACAAGCTAATCTCACACCTAAAAGAGCTGGAGAAAGAATAGCAAATGAAGCCTAAACCAAGCAGAAGAGAAATAATAAAGACTAGAGCAGCAATCAGTGAACGAGAAGCCAAAAGAATAGAACAGATCAATGAAACTAGAAGCTGGTTCTTTTAAAAAATTAATAAGACTGATAAACTCCTGGCCAGACTTATCAAAAAGAAAAGAGAAAGGACACAAATAAATAAAATCATGAATGAAAGAGGAGAGATCACAACCAACACTGAAGAAATATAAACAATTATAAGAACATATTATGAGCAACTATATGCCAACAAACTAGGCAATCTGGAAGAAATGGATGCATTCCTAGAGACATGTAAACTACCAAAACTGAAACAGGGAGAAATTGAAAGCCTGAACAGACCCATAACCAGCACGGAAATTGAAGCAGTAATCAAAAATCTCCCAACAAACAAAAGCCCAGGGCTGGATGGCTTCCCAGGGGAATTCTACCGAACATTTAAAGAAGAATTAATACCTATTGTTCTGAAGCTGTTTCAAAAAATAGAAATGCAAGGAAAACTTTCAAACTCTATGAGGCCAGCATTACCTTGATCCTAAAACCAGAAAAAGACCCCACCAAAAAGGAGAATTAAAGACCAATTTCCCTGATGAACATGGATGCAAAAATTCTCACCAAAATACTAGCCAATAGGATCCAACAGTACATTAAAAAGATTATTCACCACGACCAAGCGGGATTTATTCCTGGGCTGCAAAGATGGTTCAACATCCTCAAATCAATCAATGTGATACACCACATAAATAAAAGAAAGGGCAAGAACCGAATAATACTCTCAACAGATGCAGAAAAAGCATCTGACAAAGTACAGCATCCTTTCTTGATTAAAACTTTTCACAGTGTAGGGATAGAGGGAACATACCTCAACATCATAAAAGCCATATATGAAAAGCCCACAGAGAATATCATTCTCAATGGGGAAAAACTGAGAGCTTTTCCCCTAAGGTCAGGAACATGGCAGGGATGTTCACTCTCACCATTGCTGTTCAACATAGTACTGGAAGACCTAGCCTCCTCAATCAGACAACAAAAAGAAATAAAAGGCATCCAAATTGGCAAAGAAGAAGTCAAACTCCCACTCTTTGCAGAGGACATGATACTCTACGTGGAAAACCCAAAAGAATCCACGCCAAAATTGCTAGAACTCATAAACGAATTCAGGGAAGTCGGCAGGATATAAAACCATTGCTCAGAAATCAGTTACATTTCTATACACTAACAATGAGATAGAAGAAAGAGAAATTAAGGAGTCAATCCCATTTAAAATTGCACCCAAAACCGCAAGATACCTAGGAGTAAACCTAACCAAAGTGGCAAAGGATCTGCACTCAGAAAACCATAGAACACTCATGAAACAAATTGAGGAAGACACAAAGAAATGGAAACATTCCATGCTCATGGATTGAAAGAACAAATACTGTTAAAATGTCTACGCTACCTAGAGCAATCTACACATTCAATGCAATCCCTATCTAAATACCATCAACTTTTTTCACAGAACTGGAGCAAATAATCCTAAAATTTGTATGGAACCAGAAAAGACCCCGAATAGCCAAAGGAATATTGAAAAAGAAACCAAACCTTGTGGCATCACAATTCTGGACTTCAAGCTCTATTACAAAGCTGTAGTCATCAAGACAGTATGGTACCAGCACAAAAACAGACACACAGATCAATGGAATAAAGAACCCAGAAAAAGTCCTTCAACTCTATGGTCAATTAATCTTCGACAAAGCAGGGAAGAATATCCAATGGAAAAAGGGTGGTCTCTTCAACAAATGGTGATGGGAAAATTGGACAGCCACTGCAGAAAATGAAACTGGACCATTTCCTTAAACCATACACAAAAATAGACTCAAAATGGATGAAAGACCTAAATGTGAGACAGGAATCCATCGAAATCCTAGAGGAGAACACAGGCAGCAGCCTCGTCGACCTCAGCCACAGCAACTTCTTCCAAGAAACATCGCCAAAGGCAAGGAAAGCAAGGGCAAAAATGAAATATTGGGACTTCATCAAGATAAAAAGCTTCTGCACAGCAAAGGAAACAGTTGACAAAACCAAAAAAACCAACAGAATGGGAGAAGATATTTGCAAATGACATATCAGATAAAAGGCTAGTATCCAAAATCTATAAAGAACTTACCAACTCAACACCCAAAGAACAAATAATCCAATCAAGAAATGGGCAGAAGACATGAACAGACATTTCTCCAAAGAACACATCCAAATGGCCAAGAGACACATAAAAAAATGCTCCACATCACTCAGCATCAGGGAAATACAAATCAAAACCACAATGAGATACCACCTCACACCAGTCAGAATGGCTAAAATTAACAAGTCAGGAAATGACAAATGTTGGTGAGGATGCAGAGAAAAGGGAACCCTCCTACGCTGTTGGTGGGAATGCAAGCTGGTGCAGCCACTCTGGAAAACAGTATGGAGTTTCCTCAAAAACTGAAAATAGAGCTACCCTAGGACCCAGAAATTGCACTACTAGGTATTTACCCCAAAGATACAAATGTAGTGATCCGAAGGGGGACCTACACCCCAATGTTTATAGCAGCAATGTCCACAACAGCCAAACTATGGAAAGAGCCGAGATGTCCACCGACAGATGAATGGATAAAGAAGATGTGGTGTATATACATAGAATGGAATATTACTCAGCCATTAGACAGGGTGAATACTTACCATTTACATCAACGTGGATGGAACTGGAGGATATTATGCTGAGCGAAGTAAGTCAATCACAGAAAGACAATTATATGGTTTCACTCATATGTGGAATATAAGAAATAGCACAGAGAATCAAAAACTAACGATGTAATGTATGGTGATTAACATAACATAATTAAAAAAGAGAGAAAGAAATAGCAAAGAGGATCATAGGGGAAGGGAGGGAAAACTGAATGAGAAGTCATCAGAGAAGGAGAAAAACCATGAGAGACTCTTAACTCTAGGAAACAAACTGAGGGTTGCGGGAGGGGTCATGGGTGGAGGGATGGGCATTAAGGAGGGCATGTGATGTGATGAGCACTGGGTGTTATACATAACTGATAAATTATTGAACACTACATCTGAAACTAATGACATACTATATATGTTGGCTAACTGCATTTAAATATATATATATATATAAAGAAAATGAATCTAGATGCAGATATATCTTTCACAAAAATTAACTCAAAATAGATCAGTCTTTTTTTTTAAAGATTTTATTTATTTATTTGAGAGAGAGAATGAGAGAGAGAGAGAGCACATGAGAGGGGGGAGGGTCAGAGGGAGAAGCAGACTCCCTGCTGAGCAGGGAGCCCGATGCGGGACTCGATCCCGGGACTCCGGGATCATGACCTGAGCCGAAGGCAGTCGCCTAACCGACTGAGCCACCCAGGCGCCCGGAAAATAGATCAGTCTTAAATGCAAAACATGAAACTGCAAAAAATGCAGGTAATCTTAGGTTTGGCAATGACTTTTTAGATATGACTTGAGAAGCATAATCCATGGAAAAAAATGATAAGTTGGACAGGATTATAATTAAAAACTTCTGCTCTTGGGGCGCCTGGGTGGCTCAGTCGTTAAGCGTCTGCCTTCGGCTCAGGTCACAGTCCCAGGGTCCTGGGATCGAGCCCCGCATCGGGCTCCCTGCTCCGCGGGAAGCCTGCTGCTTGCTCCCTCTCCCACTCCCCCTGCTTGTGTTCCCTCTCTCGCTGTGTCTCTCTCTGTCAAATGAACAAATAAAATCTTAAGATAGATATATAAATAAATAGATAGATAGATAAATAGATAAATAAATAAATAAATAAATAAATAAATAAATAAATAAAAACTTCTGCTCTGTGAAAGACACTGCTAAGAGAAGACAAGCCACAGGCTGGTGGAAATTTGTACAAAACACATAGCCAGTAAAGAAGTTGAACCCAAAATACAGAAAGAACTCTTAAAACTCAAAAAACAACACAAATTAAAAAGTGAGCTAGAGATCTGAAGACACAGCTCACCAAAAAAGATATGCCCCTTTCTTTACCATACACAAGAATTAACTCAAAGTGGATCAGATATAAATGTGACAGCTAAAATGGTAAAATTCTTGGGAAAAAGTACAAGAGTCTTTATGACCTTTGATTGGCAAGGCCTTCTAGAATATGACATAAATACAAAAGTGACCAAAAAAATTTTATAGGTGAATTGTATTTCAACAAGATTAAAAACTTCTGTGGCGCAATCAAGAAAGTGAAAAGATGACCCACAGAATAGAAGAAAATATATGCAAGTCATATGTTTGATAAGGGCATTATATCGAAAATATACAACTCAATAATGAGAAAAAAATGAAACCCAATCTGAAAAAGGACAAAGGCTGAATAGACACTCTTCCAAAGAAGATACACAAATGACCAATAAACACACGGGAAGATGTTCAACATCATTAGTCATTAGGGAAATGCAAATCAAAACCACAATGAGGGATGCTTGGTTGTCTCAGTCAGAAGAGAGTGCGACTCTGGATCTTGGGGTTGTGAGTTCAAGCCCCACGTGGGGTGCAGAGATCGATTACTTAAATAAATAAAACTTTAAAATACACACACACACACACACACAATGAGATAACACTTCATATTCACTAGGATGACTACAGTTAGAACTCAAGGAGCGCCTAGGTTACTCAGTCAGTTAAGTGTCTGCCTTCTGCTCAGGTCATGATCCCAGGGTCCTGGGATTGAGCCCTATGTCAGGCTCTACGCTCAGCGGGGAGCCTGCTTTTCCCTCTCCCTCTGTCTCCCTCTCCCTCTGCCTGCCGCTCCATCTGCTTGTGCTCTCTTTCTGTCAAATGAATAAAGTCATTTTAAAAAAGAATTAAAATGACAGTTAACAAGTGTTAAAGAAGATGTAGAAAAATTGAAATGTGGTAGAAATGGGAAATCGTGCTCGAACTTTGGAAAACAGTTTGACGGTTCCTCAAAATATTAAACACAGAGGTATCATACGACCCAGAAATTCCATCCAAGAAAAATGAAAACATACATCCACACAAAAACTTGTACATGAATATTCACAGCAGCATTTTTTATAAGAGCCAAAAAGTGGAAAAAATCTAAAGTTCCATCAACTAAAGAATGAATAAACAAAATGTGGCACATCCCTATAATGAAATATTATTTCACCACAAAAAAATGAAGTATTGATGCATGCTACAATGTGGATGAATCCTGAAAACATCATGCTAACTGAAAGAAGCTAGACACACCAAAAAACACATATTGCATGATTCAATTTATATGAAATATATAGAATGGGCAAATCCATGAAGAAAGTAGATTAGCAGTTGCCTAGGACTGGAGGGAAGAGAATTCAGGAGGAAATGGGGAATGACTGCTATAGTGTATGGTAGTCATTCTGGGTGTAGGGTTTCTTCTGGAGATAAATAAAAATATTCTGGGTATAGGGTTTCTTCTGGAGATAAATAAAAATATTCTAGGATTAAATTGTGGTGATGGTTACACAACTCTTGAATATACTAAAAACCACTAAATTGGGTGAATTATATGGTAGGTGAATCACATCTCAATAAAACTTAAAAAAAAAGTTGAGTTTGTTTTTGTGCAGCATTTCCACTGTTCTGGTGAGAAGAAAACACATACACATATATTAACTGTTAAATATAAATTGCGTAATTTCAGTGTTTGAACGAGTTCAATGCTCTTACATTTGCATTTAAAACTAACGCTGCATTATTTCTATACACTAATAATGAAGCAGCAAAAAGAAATTAAGAAAACAATTCAATTTATAATTGCACCAAAAATAATAAAATACCTAGGAATAAGCTTAACCAAGGAGTCGAAAGACCTGTACTCTGAAGACTATAAATCAATGATGAAAGAAACTGAAAATGACACAAATGGAAAGACGTTCTATGCTCATCGATTAGACCAAATATTGTTAAAATGTCTGTACTACTAAAGCAATCTACAGATATAATGTAATCCATATCAAAATACCAACAGCATTTTTCACAGAACTAAAATGAGCAATCCCAAAATTTGTATGAAACCACAAAACACCTTGAATAAACAAAGTAATCCTGAAAAAGAAAAACAAAACTAGAGGAATCACAATTCCAGATTTCAAGTGAACATTCATGTACAGGTTCCACTATTAAGCTGTAGTAATCAGAACAGTATGGTACTGGCACAAAAACAGATATACAGACCAAGGGAACTGAATAGAAAACCCAGAAATAAACCCCCAATTATATGGTCAACTAATGTTCAACAAAGGACGCAGGAATATACAATGGGAAAAACAGTCTCTTCAACAAATGATCTTGGGAAAACTGGACAGCTACATGTACAAGAATGAAATCACACCACTTTCTTCACCACACATAAAAATAAACTCAAAGTGGATTAAGGACCTAAATGTGAGACCCAAAACCATTAAAAGCCTAGAAGAGATCACAAGCAGTAATTTCTCTGACACTAGCCATAACAACATTTTTCTAGATGTCTCCTAAGGCAAGGGAAGCAGAATAAACTACTGGGGCTACACCAAAATAAAAAGTTTCTGCACAGCAAAGGAAACAATCAACAAAACTAAAAGAAAACCTATGATATGGGAGAAGATATTTGCAAATGGCATATCCAATAAAGGGTGAGTATCCAAAATATATTTTAAAAAAATTTATGCAACACCCAAAAACCAAAAACCCAATTAAAAAATGGGTAGAAGACATTAACAAACATTTCTCCAAAAAAGACATCAAGATGGCCAACAGACATATGAAAAGATGCTCAACATCACTCATCACAAGGAAATATAAATCAAAATCACAGTAAGATATCACCTCACACCTGTCAGAATGGCTAAAATCAAAAACACAAGAAACAACAAGTGTTGGAGAGGATGTGGAGGAAAAAAACCCTTGGGCACTGTTGGTGGGAATGCAAACTGGTGCAGCCATTGTGGAAAACTGTACTGAGGTTCCTCAAATAATTAAAAATAGAACTACCCTATGATCCAGTAATCACACTACTAGATATTTACCCAAAGAATATAAAAACACTAGGGGTGCCTGGGTGGCTCAGTCATTAAGCGTCTGCCTTCAGCTCAGCTCATGATCCCACAGTCCTGGGATCGAGCCCCGCATCGGGCTCCCTGCTCAGCAGGAAGCCTGCTTCTCCCTCTCCCACTCCCCCTGCTTGTGTTCCCTCTCTTGCTGTCTCTCTGTCAAATAAATAAAATCTTAAAAAATAAAAATAAAAACACTAATTCAAAAGGATATATGCACCCCTATGTTTATTACAGCATTGTTTACAATAGCCAAAATATGGAAGCAGCCCAAGTGTCCAGGAACTGACGAATGGAGAAAGAAGATGTGGTATGTATATACAACGGAATATTACTCAGCCATAAAAAAGAATGAAATCTTGCCATGGCAACATGTATGTATCTAGAGATTATAATGCAAAGCAAATTAAGTCAGAGAAAACAAATACCATGAGTTCACTCATGTGTGGAATTTAAGAAACAAAAGAAACAGAGGAAGGGGGAAAAAAGAAACAAACCAAGAAACAGACTCAACTACAGAGAACAAGCAGGGATGGTTACTAGGGGGGAGGTTGGTGGGGAGATGGGCCAAATAGGTGAAGGGGATTAAGAAGAGTACACTAAACTTGATGAGTACTGAGTAATACATGGAACTGGTGAATTACTGTATTGTATACCCGAAACTAATATAATAACACAGTATGTTAACTATACCGGAATTAAAAGTAAAAAATTTTTATTTAGAACATTGGATATCAAACAAAAAAACACCATGGCGATTTAGAAAAAAAAAAAACCACATAATAAAAGGAAAAGCTTTATATTTTAGTACCTCTAACAGCACTTCTTTCCCTGCTTTTTGAAAAAAGCATCCATATTTTCACTTTGAACTGGACCCAAAAAATTATGAAGCCAGCCCCGGAACATATTTAAAAGTTACTGCATGTAATTTCCTAGAGAGTAAGTACAAAAGCATGAACATGAAGAAAAAATTTCCCATCACCTTGCTTTCATTATCTAGATGTCCCTCAAGTTAACAAAGTTACATCAAGTGCTCTTGATAACTAGAACTCTGAAACACATTCAAAAATCATCTATTCTTAAAGAAGCTTAATTGAATACAGCAAAGTCAACAGAAATAATAAATCCCAAGGTACTAAGTAATGGTCATGTTTCCAGTACCATACCAAGCACTCTCCTAGCATTATCTCACTTAATTGTCACACCTTTAAGGTAGGTGTTATTTTTTTTTTAAGATTTTATTTATTGGGGGGGAGGAGCAAGAGAGCAGAGGAGGAGGAGACCTAAATTTCGTCTGGTCCCATGAATTCAGCTGAATAGGGATCAAACCATTCTGAACACCTACGAACTCAACAGGAGATCGAAGAAAAGAATAGCAGCAACTCTCTGAACAGAAAAGCAACCACTTTCTGGAAGGCAGGACATGCGAGAAGTGAACCCGAGGCAACATTCGGGAAGATAGATGGCGGGGGAGGGGGCCTCCGTCCACCGTCACTGGCAAGTGATAGAGCAGCAGAGCACAAAATCAGAAATTTTAGAAGTCGGCTCTGCTGAGGGACGTCGCTCCAGTGGCTAAGCTGGGGCGGGGGGGGGGGTGTGGAACCCTCGCTGGGACAGTGTGGTCTCAGGACCCTCGGGGTCACAGAAACACCGGGGGTGCCTGAGTGCGGCAGAGCTCCCAGGTATCGGAGTGGGGAAGCCGGCTGCAGAGACAGAGCCAAGGAGTGGGCTCTCAGCTCGGGGTGGCCATAAACTGTGATCCGAGGCCCAGTCGGGCCACTGCTCCTCCAGCAGGGACCCAACAAGCGGCAGATCCGGGAAGACTCCCCTTCTTCCCCCGGGGGGAGCGGCGCGGGAGCGCACCGCAGGGATCTGCTGGGTTTGGAGACACCACACGGGGTCCTGAGCCAGAGATAGAAACCCTTGGTCACAGGCCAGGTGAGCACAGAGTGCGGCAGGAGACCGGGGAGACGGGAGTGACTGACTGCTTTTCTCTGGGGGCGCACTGAGGAGCGGGGCCCCGAGTTCTCGGCTCCTCAGGGGCAGAGATTGGGAGGCTGCCATTTTCACTTCCATCCTCCAAAGCTGCACGGAAAGCTTGCAGGGAACAAAAGCTCCCGAGAGCAAACCCGAGCAGATTACTTAGCCTGACCTGGCAAGGGTGGGCCAATTCGGCCTCCGGCAAAGACATTTAGGAACCACGGCAACAGGCCCCACCCCCAGAAGATCAGCACGAACAGCCAGCCAAGACCAAGTTTACCGATCAAGGAGAACAGAACTCCAGCGCTAGGGGAATATCACATAGAATTCATGGCTTTTTTCCCATGATTCTTTAGTCGTTCAAAGTTAATTTTTTTTAACTTTCTTTTTTTCTCTTTTTGAATTTTTCTTTTTCCCTTTTTCAACATCTTATCAATCCCTTTTTTTAAAAAATCTTTTTTATATTTCATTTTTAGAGTCATATTCTAACCTTTCAGAGTAGTTAACCTTATTTTTGGTATGTATATATATAAGTTGTTCTCTCTTTAAAATTTTGGGATACAGTTTCTTCTAACAGACGAAAGTATACCCTAAATCACTAGTGTATGGCTTTGTTCTAGTCTCCTGCCTGATCACATTCTCTCCCTTTTTTTTAATCCTCTCCTTTCTTTTTTCAACCAACTTCTTATCAATTCCTTTTATAAAATCTTTTATAATTTTCACCTCTAGTCATATTCCCTCCCTTCATCCTATTTACCCTTATTTTTGTACATACGTAAGTTTTTCTTTAATATTTTAGGAGACACTTTCTTCTAACAGACCAAAATATGCCCAAAATCTAGTGTGTGGCACTGATCTATGCACCAGCCTGATCATATTTGATCATATTCTGTTCTTTGGTTTGTTTGTTTTTATCTTTTTCTTTCCCTTTCTTCCCCCCCCCCCCCCCCCCCGTTTCAGGTCTCTTCTGATTTGTTTAGTGTATATTTTTCTGGGGTTGTTGTTACCCTGTTAGCATTTTGTTCTCTCATTCATCTATTCTCCTCTGGACAAAATGACAAGATGGAACAAATCACCTCAAAAAAAAGAACAAGAGGCAGTACCAACTGTCAGGGACCTAATCAATACGGACATTAGTAAGATGTCGGAACTAGAGTTCAGAATGATGATTTTAAAGATACTAGCTGGGCCTGAAAAACGCATGGAAGATATTAGAGAAACCCTTTCTGGAGAAATAAAATAACTAAAATCTAACCAAGTCGAAATCAAAAAGGCTATTAATGAGGTGCAATCAAAAATGGAGGCCCTAACTGCTAGGATAAATGAGGCAGAAAGAATCAGCGATATAGAAGACCAAATGATGGAAAATAAAGAAGCTGAGAAAAAGAGAGATAAACAACTACTGGATCACGAGGGCAGAATTCAAGAGATAAGTGATACCGTAAGATGAAACAATATTAGAATAATTGGGATCCCAGAAGAAAAAGAAAGAGAGAGAGGGGCAGAAGGTATATTGGAGCAAATTAAAGCAGAGAACTTCCCTAATTTCGGGAAGGAAACAGGCATCAAAATCCAAGAGGCACAGAAAAACCCCCTCAAAATCAATAAAAATAGGTCAACACCCCGACAACTAATAGGAAAACTTATGAGTCTCAGAGACAAAGAGAAAATCCTGAAAGCAGCTCGGGAGAAGAGATATGTAACCTACAATGGTAGAAACATTAGATTGGCAACAGACCTATCCACAGAGACCTGGCAGGCCAGAAAGGATTGGCATGATATATTCAGAGCACTAAATGAGAAAAATATGCAGCCAAGAATCCTATATCCAGCTAGGCTGTCATTGAAAATAGAAGGAGAGATAAAAAGCTTCCAGGACAAACAAAAACTAAAGGAATTTGCAAACACGAAACCAGCCCTACAAGAAATATTGAAAGGGGTCCCCTAAGCAAAGAGAGAGCCTCAAAGTAACATAGACCAGAAAGGAACAGACAATATACAGTAACAGTCACCTTACTGGCAATACAATGGCACTAAATTCCTATCTTTCAATAGTTACCCTGAATGTAAATGGGCTAAATGCCCCAATCAAAAGACACAGGCTATCAGATTGGATTAAAAAACAAGACCCATCGATATGCTGTCTGCAAGAGACTCATTTTGGACCCAAAGACGCTCCCAGATTGAAAGTGAGGTGGTGAAAAACCATTTGCCACGCTAATGGACACCAAAAGAAAGCTGGGGTGGCAATCCTTATATAAGACAAATTAGATTTTAAACCAAAGACTATAATAAGAGAGGAGCAAGGACACTAGATCATATTTAAAGGGACTATCCAACAAGAAGATCTAACAATTGTAAATATCTATGCCCCGAACATGGGAGCAGCCAATTATATAAGCCAATTAATAACAAAAGCAAAGAAACACATCAACAACAATACAATAATAGTGGGGGACTTTAACACCCCCCTGACTGAAATGGACAGATCCTCTAAGCAAAACATCAACAAGGAAATAAAGACTTTAAATGACACACTGGACCAAATGGACTTTACAGACATATTCAGAACATTCCATCCCAAAGCAACAGAATACACATTCTTCTCTAGTGCCCATGGAACATTCTCCAGAATTGATCACATCCTAGGTCACAAATCAGGGATCAACCGGTACCAAAAGATTGGGATCATTCCCTGCATATTTTCAGACCACAATGCTTTGAAACTAGAACTCAATCACAAGAGGAAAGTCAGAAAGAACTCAAATACATGGAGGCTAAAAAGCATCCTACTAAATAATGAATGGGTCAACCAGGAAATTAAAGAAGAATTAAAAAAATTCATGGAGGGCGCCTGGGTGGCTCAGGCGTTAAGCGTCTGCCTTCAGCTCAGATCATGATCCCAGGGTCCTGGGATCAAGTCCCACATCGGGCTCCCTCCTCGGGGGGAAGCCTGCTTCTCCCTCTCCCACTCCCACTGCTTGTATTCCTGCTCTTGCAATCTCTGTCTCTGTCAAATAAATAAATAAAATCTTTAAAAAAACAAAAATTAAAAAAAATTTTTTTAAATAAAAAAATTCATGGAAACCAATGAAAATGAAAACACATGTTCAAAATCTTTGGGATGCAGCAAAGGCAGTCCTGAGAGGAAAGTATATAGCAATACAAGCCTTTCTCAAGAAACAAGAAAGGTCTCAAATACACAACCTGACCCTACAACTAAAGGAGCTGGAGAAAGAACAGCAAATAAAGCCTAAACCCAGCAGTAGAAGAGAAATAATAAAGATCAGGGCAGAAAGCAATGAAATAGAAACTAAAAGAACAGTAGAACAGATCAAGGAAACTAGGAGCTGGTTCTCTGAAAGAATTAACAAGATTGATAAACCCCTAGCCAGACTTATCAAAAAGAAAAGAGAAATGACCCAAATAAATAAAATCATGAATGAAAGAAGAGAGATCACATCTAACACCAAAGAAATACAAACAATTATAAGAACATATTATGGGGCGCCTGAGTTGGCTCAATTGGTTAAGCGACTGCCTTCGGCTCAGGTCATGATCCCGGAGTCCCAGGATCAAGTCCCACATCGGGCTCCCTGCTCAGCAGGGAGTCTGCTTCTCCCTCTGACCCTCTTCCCTCTCGTGCTCTCTATCTCTCATTCTCTCTCTCTCAAATAAATAAATAAAATCTTTAAAAAAAAAAAAACATTATGAGCAAGTATACGCCAGCAAATTAGATAATCTGGAAGAAATGGATGCATTCCTAGAGATGTTATCAACTACCAAAACTGAACCAGGAAGAAATAGAAAGCCTGAACAGACCTATAACCACTACAGAAATTGAAGCAGTCATCAAAAATCTCCCAATAAGCAAGAGCCCAGGGCCAGATGGCTTCCCACGGAAATTCTACCGAACATTTAAAGAAGAATTAATACCTACTCTTCTGAAACTGTTCCAAAAAATAGAAATGGAAGGAAAACTTCCAAACTTGTTTTATGAGGCCACCATTACCTTGATCCCAAAACCAGACAAAGACCCCATCAAAAAGGAGAATTACAGACCAATATCCTTGATAAACATGGATACAAAAATTCTCACCAGAATACTAGCCAATAGGATCCAACAGTACATTCAAAGGATTATTCACCACGACCAAGTGGGATTTATCCCTGGGCTGCAAGGTTGCTTCAACATCCGCGAATCAATCAATGTGATGCAATACATTGATAAAAGAAAGAACAAGAACCATATGATCCTCTCAATAGATGCAGAGAAAGCATTTGACAAAGTACAGCATCCTTTCTTGATCAAAACTCTTCAGAGTATAGGGATAAAGGGTACATACCTCAATATCATAAAAGCCATCTATGAAAAACCTACAGCGAGTATCATTCTCAATGGGGAAAAACTGGGAGCTTTCCCCCTAAGGTCAGGAACGTGGCAGGGATGTCCACTATCACCACTGCTATTCAACATAGTACTAGAAGTCCTAAACACGGCAATCAGACAACAAAATCAAAGGCATCCAAAACAGCAAAGAGAAAGTCAAACTCTCACTCTTTGCAGATGATATGATACGGTATGTGGAAAACCCAAAAGACTCCACCCCAAAACTGCTAGAACTCATACAGGAATTCAGTAAAGTGGCAGGATATAAAATCAATGCACAGAAATCAGTGGCACTCCTATACACCAACAACAAGACAGAAGAGAGAGAAATTAAGGAGTCGATCCCATTTACAATTGCACCCAAAACCATAAGATACCTAGGAATAAATCTAACCAAAGAGGCAAAGGATCTGTACTCAGAAAACTATAAAATACTCATAAAAGAAATTGAGGAAGACACAAAGAAATGGAAAAACGTTCCATGCTCATGGATTGGAAGAACAAATACTGTGAAGATGTCAATGCTACCTAGAGCAATCTACACATTCAATGCAATCCCTATCAAAATACCATCCACTTTTTTCAAAGAAATGGAGCAAATAATCCTAAAATTTGTATGGAACCAGAAAAGACCCTAAATAGCCAGAGGAATGTTGAAAAAGAAAAGCAAAGCTGGTGGCATCACAATTCCGGACTTCCAGCTCTATTACGAAGCTGTTATCATCAAGATAGTATGGTACTGGCACAAAAACAGACACATAGATCAATGGAACAGAATCGAGAGCCCAGAAATGGACCCTCAACTCTATGGTCAACTCATCTTTGACAAAGCAGGAAAGACTGTCCAATGGAGAAAAGACAGTCTCTTCAACAAATGGTGTTGGGAAAACCGGACAGCCATATGCAGAAGAAGGAAACTGGACCATTTCCTTACATCACACACAAAAATAGACTCCAAATGGCTGAAAGACCCAAATGTGAGACAGGATTCCAACAAAATCCTAAAGGAGAACACAGGCAACAACCTCTTCGACCTCAGCTGCAGTAACTTCTTCCCAGAAACATCGCCAAAGGCAAGGGAAGCAAGGACAAAAATGAACTATTGGGACTTCATCAAGATAAAAAGCTTCTGCACGGCAAAAGAAAGAGTCAACAAAACCAAAAGACAACCGACAGAATGGGAGAAGATATTTGCAAATGACATATCAGATAAAGGGCTAGTATCCAAAATCTATAAAGAACTTACCAAACTCAACACACAAAGAACAATGATTCAATCAAGAAATGGGCAGAAGACATGAATAGACATTTTTCCAAAGAAGACATCCAAATGGCCAACAGACACAAGAAAAAGTGCTCAACATCGCTCGGCATCAGGGAAATCCAAATCAAAACCTCAATGAGATACCACCTCACACCTCACAGAATGGCTAAAATTAACAATTCAGGAAACAACTGATGTTGGCGGGATGTGGAGAAAGGAGAACCCTCCTACACTGTTGGTGGGAATGCAAGCTGGTGCAACCACTCTGGAAAACAGTATAGAAGTTCCTCAAAAAGTTGAAAATAGAGCTACCCTACAACCCAGCAATTGCACTACTGGGTATTTACCCCCAAAGATACAAATGGAGGGATCCGAAGGTGTATGTGCACCCCGATATTTATAGCAGCAATGTCCACAATAGCCAAACTATGGAAAGAGCCAAGATGTCCACTGACAGATGAATGGATAAAGAAGATATGGTGTATATACACAATGGAATATTATACAGCCATCAAAAGGAATGAAATCTTGCCATTTGCAACAACGTGGATGGAACTGGAGGGTATTATGCTGAGCGAAATAAGTCAATCAGAGAAAGACATGTATCATATGACCTCACTGATATGAGGAATTCTTAATCTCAGGAAACAAACTGAGTGTTGCTGGAGTGGTGGGGGGTGGGAGGGATGGGGTGGCTGGGTGCAAGACAGTGGGGGAGGGTACGTGCTATGGTGAATGCTGTGAATTGTCTAAGACTGTTGAATCACAGACCTGTACCTCTGAAACAAATAATACATTATATTATACATATAATACATTATATGTTTAAAAAAAAAAGATAGCAGGAAGGGAAAAATGAAGGGGGGGAATTGGAGGGGGAGACAAACCATGAGAAACTATGGACTCTGAGAAAGAAACTGAGGGTTCTAGAGGGGAGGGGGGTGGGGGGATGGGTTAGCCTGGTGATGGGTACTAAAGAGGGCACGTTCTGCGTGGAGCACTGGGTGTTATGCACAAACAATGAGTCATGGAACACTCCATCAAAAGCTAATGATGTGATGTATGGTGATTAACATGATAAAAAAAAAAGAGTATATGAGGATTCACCATGCTATTTTTGCAATGTATCTATCACTCTGAATTAATTTTAAAAAATCAAAAAAAAGATTTTATTTATTTGTCAGAAAGAGAGAGAGCACACAAGCAGGGGGAGCAGCAGGCTCCCCGCTGAGCAGGGAGCCCAATGCAGGACTCGATCCCAGGACCCTGGGATCATGATCTGAGCCAACAGCAGATGCTTAACCAACTGAGCCACCCAGGCATCCCTAAGGTAGGTGTTATAATTCCTATTTTCACAGACAAGAAAAGAAACATTAAGGTTCCAAGAGATTAAGGAACTCACCCAGTAGCACACAGCTAGTAAATAGCAAATATATGACTGGAACCTACACTGCCCCAATCCAAACCCAACAAATCTACCTCCTTGTTCAGCTTTCAGCACTGTTGTGCAATAAAGAGAAGCTCAGGCTCTCAATAAAATAGTTAAAATTTGGAGTTTTGAAAGAAAGTATTACACTATGAATAACAACGGTATAGGCCTCAATAATACATCTGATATTCAAATATACAACATCAATAAACTCATCCATGAATCCCATAGAATCACTATAGAATCATGAATTAGCATGCTAGTGAAACAATCCTGCTTGCAGTCCTGGATGGCCAGCTTTTTGTCAAATTCCATATTTAGTTATGGTGCTCTTTGAAAAATACACAGATTTGAGAAAAATTAAAATACTGTTAGATGAATGACTTCTAAAGGCCAAAAACTGTACTTTAAAGACTATGTGGGGCAGGTGGCACCTAGGTGGCTCAATCGGTTAAGCATCTGACTCTTGGTTTCAGGTAAGGTCATGATATCAGGGTCATGAGATCAAGCCC